>NW_026645498.1:0-50000 GCF_949987535.1 Balaenoptera acutorostrata | reverse complement strand
AGGGTACGGGTTCGGGGAGGGGTTCGGGTAGGGCGTAGGGTATGGGTTAGGGTGAGGGTTAGGGTTAGTGTTAGGGTTAGGGCTCGGTTTAGGGTACGGGTTAGGATTAGGGTACGCGTTAGGGTTAGGGTAGGGGTTAGGGTTAGGGTACGCTTTTGGGTGAGGGTAGTTATTAAACCTATCCCACTCTCTAGATACCCCATAGCACGTAAAGGAATATTATTTGGGCGTCCAGCCATGGAGAAGAGTTTAGACACGAGGAGAAGATAAGGAACACACCCATTATCAAGAAATCACATTAGGATTCTCTTTTTAATCTGTTCCTTAAAACACTAGTGCTTAGGAAATCTATTGGAGGTAGAAGCAGTCAAGGGGAGCTTAGGGTTAGGGTTTGGGTTAGATTGAGGGTTAGGGTACGGCTTAGGGTACGGGTTCGGGGAGGGGTTCGGGTAGGGCGTAGG
Organism: Balaenoptera acutorostrata; assembly: GCF_949987535.1. Taxonomy (NCBI): domain Eukaryota; kingdom Metazoa; phylum Chordata; class Mammalia; order Artiodactyla; family Balaenopteridae; genus Balaenoptera; species Balaenoptera acutorostrata. The sequence continues at coordinate 49,539 of NW_026645498.1, read as the reverse complement.
GTATGGGTTAGGGTTAGGGTTAGGGTTAGTGTTAGGGTTAGGGCTCGGTTTAGGGAACGGGTTAGGATTAGGGTACGCGTTAGGGTTAGGTTAGGGGTTAGGGTTAGGGTACGCGTTAGGGTGAGGGTAGTTATTAAACCTCTCCCTCTCTCTAGATACCCCATAGCACGTAAAGGAATATTATTTGGGGGTCTAGCCATGGAGAAGAGTTTAGACACTAGGAGAAGATGAGGAACACACCCATTATCAAGAAATCACATTAGGATTCTCTTTTTAACCTGTTCCTTAAAACACTCGTGCTTAGGAAATCTATTGGAGGCAGAAGCAGTCAAGGGTAGCTTAGGGTTAGTGTTAGGGTTAGGGTGAGGGTTAGGGTGAGGGTTAGGGTATGGCTTAGGGTACGGGTTCGGGGAAGGGTTCGGGTAGGGCATAGGGTATGGGTTAGGGTTAGGGTTAGGGTTAGTGTTAGGGTTAGGGCTCGGTTTAGGGTACGGGTTAGGATTAGGGTACGCGTTAGTGTTAGGGTAGGGGTTAGGGTTAGGGTACGCGATAGGGTGAGGTTAGTTATTAAACCTATCCCACTCTCTAGATACCCCTTAGCATGTAAAGGAATATTATTTGGGGGTCCAGCCATGGAGAAGAGTTTAGACACTAGGAGAAGATAAGGAACACACCCATTATCAAGAAATCACATTAGGATTCTCTTTTTAACCTTTTCCTTAAAACACTAGTGCTTAGGAAATCTATTGGAGGCAGAAGCAGTCAAGGGTAGCTTAGGGTTAGGGTTTGGGTTAGATTGAGGGTTAGGGTACGGCTTAGGGTACGGGTTCGGGGAGGGGTTCGGGTAGGGCGTAGGGTATGGGTTAGGGTTAGGGTTAGGGTTAGTGTTAGGGTTAGGGCTCGGTTTAGGGTACGGGTTAGGATTAGGGTACGCGTTAGGGTTAGGGTAGGGGTTAGGGTTAGGGTACGCGTTAGGGTGAGGGTATTTATTAAACCTCTCCCTCTCTCTAGATAACCCATAGCACGTAAAGGAATATTATTTGGGGGTCCAGCCATGGAGAAGAGTTTAGACACGAGGAGAAGATAAGGAACACACCCATTATCAAGAAATCAAATTAGGATTCTCTTTTTAACCTGTTCCTTAAAACACTAGTGCTTAGGAAATCTATTGGAGGCAGAAGCAGTCAAGGGTAGCTTAGGGTTAGGTTTAGGGTTAGGGTGAGGGTTAGGGTACGGCTTAGGGTACGGGTTCGGGGAGGGGTTCGGGTAGGGCGTAGGGTATGGGTTAGGGTGAGGGTTAGGGTTAGTGTTAGGGTTAAGGCTCGGTTTAGGGTACAGGTTAGGATTAGGGTACGCGTTAGGGTTAGGGTAGGTGTTAGGGTTAGGGTACGCTTTTGGTTGAGGGTAGTTATTAAACCTATCCCACTCTCTAGATACCCCTTAGCACGTAAAGGAATATTATTTGGGGTTCAGCCATGGAGAAGCGTTTAGACACTAGGAGAAGATAAGGAACACACCCATTACCTAGAAATCACAATATGATTCTCTTTTTAAACTGTTCCTTAAAACACTAGTGCTTAGGAAATCTATTGGAGGCAGAAGCAGTCAAGGGTAGCTTAGGGTTAGGGTTAGGGTTAGGGTGAGGGTTAGGGTACGTCTTAGGGTACGGGTTCGGGGAAGGGTTAGGGTAGGGCGTAGGGTATGGGTTAGGGTTAGGGTTAGGGTTAGTGTTAGGGTTAGGGCTCGGTTTAGGGTACGGGTTAGGATTAGGGTACGCGTTAGGGTTAGGGTAGGGGTTAGGGTTAGGGTACGCGTTAGGGTGAGGGTAGTTATTAAACCTCTCCCTCTCTCTAGATACCCCATAGCACGTAAAGGAATATTATTTGGGTGTCCAGACATGGAGAAGAGTTTAGACACTAGGAGAAGATGAGGAACACACCATTATCAAGAAATCACATTAGGATTCTCTTTTTAACCTGTTCCTTAAAACACTAGTGCTTAGGAAATCTATTGGAGGCAGAAGCCGTCAAGGGTAGCTTAGGGTTAGGGTGAGGGTTAGGGTACGGCTTGGGTACGGGTTCAGGGAGGGGTTCGGGTAGGGCGTAGGGTATGGGTTAGGGTTAGGGTTAGGGTTAGTGTTAGGTTTAGGGCTCGGTTTAGGGTACGGGTTAGGATTAGGGTACGCGTTAGGGTTAGGGTAGGGGTTAGGGTTAGGGTACGCATTAGGGTGAGGGTAGTTATTAAACCTATCCTACTCTCTAGATACCCCTTAGCACGTAAAGGAATATTATTTGGGGGTCCAGCCATGGAGAAGAGTTTAGACACTAGGAGAAGATAAGGAACACACCCATTATCAAGAAATCACTTTAGGATTCTCTTTTTAACCTGTTCCTTAAAACACTAGTGCTTAGGAAATCTATTGGAGGCAGAAGCAGTCAAGGGTAGCTTAGGGTTAGGGTTAGGGTTAGGGTGAGGGTTAGGGTATGGCTTAGGGTACGGGTTCGGGTAGGGCGTAGGGTATGGGTTAGGGTTAGGGTTAGGGTTAGTGTTAGGTTTAGGGCTCGGTTTAGGGTACGGGTTAGGATTAGGGTACGCGTTAGTGTTAGGGTAAGGGTTAGGGTTAGGGTACGCGATAGGGTGAGGGTAGTTATTAAACCTATCCCACTCTCTAGATACCCCTTAGCACGTAAAGGAATATTATTTGGGGGTCCAGCCATGGAGAAGAGTTTAGACACTAGGAGAAGATAAGGAACACACCCATTATCAAGAAATCACATTTGGATTCTCTTTTTAAACTGTTCCTTAAAACACTAGTGCTTAGGAAATCTATTGGAGGCAGAAGCCGTCAAGGGTAGCTTAGGGTTAGGGTTAGGGTTAGGGTGAGGGTTAGGGTACGGCTTAGGGTACGGGATTGGGGAGGGGTTCGGCTAGGGCATAGGGGATGGGTTAGGGTTAGGGTTAGGGTTAGTGTTAGGGTTAGGGCTCGGTTTAGGGTACGGGTTAGGATTAGTGTACGCGTTAGTGTTAGGGTAGGGGTTAGGGTTAGGGTACGCGATAGGGTGAGGTTAGTTATTAAACCTATCCCACTCTCTAGATACCCCTTAGCATGTAAAGGAATATTATTTTGGGGTCCAGCCGTGGAGAAGAGTTTAGACACTAGGAGAAGATAAGGAACACACCCATTATCAAGAAATCACATTAGGATTCTCTTTTTAACCTGTTCCTTAAAACACTAGTGCTTAGGAAATCTATTGGAGGCAGAAGCAGTCAAGGGTAGCTTAGGGTTAGGGTTAGGGTTAGATTGAGGGTTAGGGTATGGCTTAGGGTACGGGTTCGGAGAGGGGTTCGGGTAGGGCGTAGGGTATGTGTTAGCGTTAGGGTTAGGGTTAGTGTTAGGGTTAGGGCTCGGTTTAGGGTACGGGTTAGGATTAGGGTACGCGTTAGGGTTAGGGTAGGGGTTAGGTTTAGATTACGCGTTAGGGTGAGGGTAGTTATTAAACCTCTCCCTCTCTCTAGATACCCCGTAGCACGTAAAGGAATATTATTTGGGTGTCCAGCCATGGAGAAGAGTTTAGACACTAGGAGAAGATGAGGAACACACCCATTATCAAGAAATCACATTAGGATTCTCTTTTTAACCTGTTCCTTAAAACACTAGTGCTTAGGAAATCTATTGGAGGCAGAAGCAGTCAAGGGTAGCTTAGGGTTAGGGTTAGGGTTAGGGTGAGGGTTAGGGTACGGCTTAGGGTACGGGTTCAGGGAGGGGTTCGGGTAGGGCGTAGGGTATGGGTTAGGGTTAGGGTTAGGGTTAGTGTTAGGGTTAGGGCTCGGTTTAGGGTACGGGTTAGGATTAGGGTACGCGTTAGGGTTAGGGTAGGGGTTAGGGTTAGGGTACGCGTTAGGGTGAGGGTAGTTATTAAACCTATCCCACTCTCTAGATACCCCTTAGCATGTAAAGGAAGATTATTTGCGGGTCCAGCCATGGAGAAGAGTTTAGACACGAGGAGAAGATAAGGAACACACCCAATATCAAGAAATCAAATTAGGATTCTCTTTTTAACCTGTTCCTTAAAACACTAGTGCTTAGGAAATCTATTGGAGGCAGAAGCAGTCAAGGGTAGCTTAGGGTTAGGGTTAGGGTTAGGGTGAGGGTTAGGGTAAGGCTTAGGGTACGGGTTCGGGGAGGGGTTCGGGTAGGGCGTAGGGTATGGGTTAGGGTGAGGGTTAGGGTTAGTGTTAGGGTTAGGTCTCGGTTTAGGGTACGGAATAGGATTAGGGTACACGTTAGGGTTAGGGTAGGTGTTAGGGTTAGGGTACGCTTTTGGTTGAGGGTAGTTATTAAACCTATCCCACTCTCTAGATACCCCTTAGCACGTAAAGGAATATTATTTGGGGTTCAGCCATGGATAAGAGTTTAGACACTAGGAGAAGATAAGGAACACACCCATTATCAAGAAATCACAATATGATTCTCTTTTTAAACTGTTCCTTAAAACACTAGTGCTTAGGAAATCTATTGGAGGCAGAAGCAGTCAAGGGTAGCTTAGGGTTAGGGTTAGGGTTAGGGTGAGGGTTAGGGTACGGCTTAGGGTACGGGTTCGGGGAAGGGTTCGGGTAGGGCGTAGGGTATGGGTTAGGGTTAGGGTTAGGGTTAGTGTTAGGGTTAGGGCTCGGTTTAGGGTACGGGTTAGGATTAGGGTACGCGTTAGTGTTAGGGTAGGGGTTAGGGTTAGGGTACGCGATAGGGTGAGGTTAGTTATTAAACCTATCCCACTCTCTAGATACCCCTTAGCATGTAAAGGAATATTATTTGGGGGTCCAGCCATGGAGAAGAGTTTAGACACTAGGAGAAGATAAGGAACACACCCATTATCAAGAAGTTACATTAGGATTCTCTTTTTAACCTGTTCCTTAAAACACTAGTGCTTAGGAAATCTATTGGAGGCAGAAGCAGTCAAGGGTAGCTTAGGTTTAGGGTTAGGATTAGGGTGAGGGTTAGGGTACGGCTTAGGGTACGGGTTCCGGGAGGGGTTCGGGTAGGGCGTAGGGTATGGGTTAGGGTGAGGGTTAGGGTTAGTGTTAGGGTTAGGGCTCGGTTTAGGGTACGGGTTAGGATTAGGGTACGCGTTAGGGTTAGGGTAGGGGTTAGGGTTAGGGTACGCTTTTGGGTGAGTGTAGTTATTAAACCTATCCCACTCTCTAGATACCCCTTAGCACGTAAAGGAATATTATTTGGGGGTCGAGCCATGGAGAAGAGTTTAGACACTAGGAGAAGATAAGGAACACACCCATTATCAAGAAATCACAATATGATTCTCTTTTTAAACTGTTCCTTAAAACACTAGTGCTTAGGAAATCTATTGGAGGCAGAAGCAGTCAAGGGTAGCTTAGGGTTAGGGTTAGGGTTAGGGTTAGGGTTAGGGTACGGCTTAGGGTACGGGTTCGGGGAAGGGTTCGGGTAGGGCGTAGGGTATGGGTTAGGGTTAAGGTTAGGGTTAGTGTTAGGGTTAGGGCTCGGTTTAGGGTACGGGTTAGGATTAGTGTACGCGTTAGTGTTAGGGTAGGGGTTAGGGTTAGGGTACGCGATAGGGTGAGGTTAGTTATTAAACCTATCCCACTCTCTAGATACCCCTTAGCATGTAAAGGAATATTATTTTGGGGTCCAGCCGTGGAGAAGAGTTTAGACACTAGGAGAAGATAAGGAACACACCCATTATCAAGAAATCACATTAGGATTCTCTTTTTAACCTGTTCCTTAAAACACTAGTGCTTAGGAAATCTATTGGAGGCAGAAGCAGTCAAGGGTAGCTTAGGGTTAGGGTTAGGGTTAGGGTGAGGGTTAGGGTACGGCTTAGGGTACGGGTTCAGGGAGGGGTTCGGGTAGGGCGTAGGGTATGGGTTAGGGTTAGGGTTAGGGTTAGTGTTAGGGTTAGGGCTCGGTTTAGGGTACGGAATAGGATTAGGGTACACGTTAGGGTTAGGGTAGGTGTTAGGGTTAGGGTACGCTTTTGGTTGAGGGTAGTTATTAAACCTATCCCACTCTCTAGATACCCCTTAGCACGTAAAGGAATATTATTTGGGGTTCAGCCATGGATAAGAGTTTAGACACTAGGAGAAGATAAGGAACACACCCATTATCAAGAAATCACAATATGATTCTCTTTTTAAACTGTTCCTTAAAACACTAGTGCTTAGGAAATCTATTGGAGGCAGAAGCAGTCAAGGGTAGCTTAGGGTTAGGGTTAGGGTTAGGGTGAGGGTTAGGGTACGGCTTAGGGTACGGGTTCGGGGAAGGGTTCGGGTAGGGCGTAGGGTATGGGTTAGGGTTAGGGTTAGGGTTAGTGTTAGGGTTAGGGCTCGGTTTAGGGTACGGGTTAGGATTAGGGTACGCGTTAGTGTTAGGGTAGGGGTTAGGGTTAGGGTACGCGATAGGGTGAGGTTAGTTATTAAACCTATCCCACTCTCTAGATACCCCTTAGCATGTAAAGGAATATTATTTGGGGGTCCAGCCATGGAGAAGAGTTTAGACACTAGGAGAAGATAAGGAACACACCCATTATCAAGAAGTTACATTAGGATTCTCTTTTTAACCTGTTCCTTAAAACACTAGTGTTTAGGAAATCTATTGGAGGCAGAAGCAGTCAAGGGTAGCTTAGGGTTAGGGTTAGGATTAGGGTGAGGGTTAGGGTACGGCTTAGGGTACGGGTTCGGGGAGGGGTTTGGGTAGGGCGTAGGGTATGGGTTAGGGTGAGGGTTAGGGTTAGTGTTAGGGTTAGGGCTCGGTTTAGGGTACGGGATAGGATTAGGGTACGCGTTAGGGTTAGGGTAGGGGTTAGGGTTAGGGTACGCTTTTGGGTGAGTGTAGTTATTAAACCTATCCCACTCTCTAGATACCCCTTAGCACGTAAAGGAATATTATTTGGGGGTCCAGCCATGGAGAAGAGTTTAGACACTAGGAGAAGATAAGGAACACACCCATTATCAAGAAATCACAATATGATTCTCTTTTTAAACTGTTCCTTAAAACACTAGTGCTTAGGAAATCTATTGGAGGCAGAAGCAGTCAAGGGTAGCTTAGGGTTAGGGTTAGGGTTAGGGTTAGGGTTAGGGTACGGCTTAGGGTACGGGTTCGGGGAAGGGTTCGGGTAGGGCGTAGGGTATGGGTTAGGGTTAAGGTTAGGGTTAGTGTTAGGGTTAGGGCTCGGTTTAGGGTACGGGTTAGGATTAGTGTACGCGTTAGTGTTAGGGTAGGGGTTAGGGTTAGGGTTCGCGATAGGGTGAGGTTAGTTATTAAACCTATCCCACTCTCTAGATACCCCTTAGCATGTAAAGGAATATTATTTTGGGGTCCAGCCGTGGAGAAGAGTTTAGACACTAGGAGAAGATAAGGAACACACCCATTATCAAGAAATCACATTAGGATTCTCTTTTTAACCTGTTCCTTAAAACACTAGTGCTTAGGAAATCTATTGGAGGCAGAAGCAGTCAAGGGTAGCTTAGGGTTAGGGTTAGGGTTAGATTGAGGGTTAGGGTATGGCTTAGGGTACGGGTTCGGAGAGGGGTTCGGGTAGGGCGTAGGGTATGTGTTAGGGTTAGGGTTAGGGTTAGTGTTAGGGTTAGGGCTCGGTTTAGGGTACGGGTTAGGATTAGGGTACGCGTTAGGGTTAGGGTAGGGGTTAGGTTTAGGTTACGCGTTAGGGTGAAGGTAGTTATTAAACCTCTCCCTCTCTCTAGATACCCCATAGCACGTAAAGGAATATTATTTGGGTGTCCAGCCATGAAGAAGAGTTTAGACACTAGGAGAAGATGAGGAACACACCCATTATCAAGAAATCACATTAGGATTCTCTTTTTAACCTGTTCCTTAAAACACTAGTGCTTAGGAAATCTATTGGATGCAGAAGCAGTCAAGGGTAGCTTAGGGTTAGGGTTAGGGTTAGGGTGAGGGTTAGGGTACGGCTTAGGGTACGGGTTCAGGGAGGGGTTCGGGTAGGGCGTAGGGTATGGGTTAGGGTTAGGGTTAGGGTTAGTGTTAGGGTTAGGGCTCGGTTTAGGGTACGGGTTAGGATTAGGGTACGCGTTAGGGTTAGGGTAGGGGTTAGGGTTAGGGTACGCGTTAGGGTGAGGGTAGTTATTAAACCTATCCCACTCTCTAGATACCCCTTAGCATGTAAAGGAAGATTATTTGGGGGTCCAGCCATGGAGAAGAGTTTAGACACGAGGAGAAGATAAGGAACACACCCATTATCAAGAAATCAAATTAGGATTCTCTTTTTAACCTGTTCCTTAAAACACTAGTGCTTAGGAAATCTATTGGAGGCAGAAGCAGTCAAGGGTAGCTCAGGGTTAGGGTTAGGGTTAGGGTGAGGGTTAGGGTACGGCTTAGGGTACGGGTTCGGGGAAGGGTTCGGGTAGGGCGTAGGGTATGGGTTAGGGTTAGGGTTAGGGTTAGTGTTAGGGTTAGGGCTCGGTTTAGCTTACGGGTTAGGATTAGGGTACGCGTTAGTGTTAGGGTAGGGGTTAGGGTTAGGGTACGCGATAGGGTGAGGTTAGTTATTAAACCTATCCCACTCTCTAGATACCCCTTAGCATGTAAAGGAATATTATTTGGGGGTCCAGCCATGGAGAAGAGTTTAGACACTAGGAGAAGATAAGGAACACACCCATTATCAAGAAGTTACATTAGGATTCTCTTTTTAACCTGTTCCTTAAAACACTAGTGCTTAGGAAATCTATTGGAGGCAGAAGCAGTCAAGGGTAGCTTAGGGTTAGGGTTAGGATTAGGGTGAGGGTTAGGGTACGGCTTAGGGTACGGGTTCGGGGAGGGGTTTGTGTAGGGCGTAGGGTATGGGTTAGGGTGAGGGTTAGGGTTAGTGTTAGGGTTAGGGCTCGGTTTAGGGTACGGGTTAGGATTAGGGTACGCGTTAGGGTTAGGGTCGGGGTTAGGGTTAGGGTACGCTTTTGGGTGAGGTTAGTTATTAAACCTATCCCACTCTCTAGATACCCCTTAGCACGTAAAGGAATATTATTTGGGGGTCCAGCCATGGAGAAGAGTTTAGACACTAGGAGAAGATAAGGAACACACCCATTATCAAGAAATCACAATATGATTCTCTTTTTAAACTGTTCCTTAAAACACTAGTGCTTAGGAAATCTATTGGAGGCAGAAGCAGTCAAGGGTAGCTTAGGGTTAGGGTTAGGGTTAGGGTGAGGGTTAGGGTACGGCTTAGGGTACGGGTTCGGGGAAGGGTTCGGGTAGGGCGTAGGGTATGGGTTAGGGTTAAGGTTAGGGTTAGTGTTAGGGTTAGGGCTCGGTTTAGGGTACGGGTTAGGATTAGTGTACGCGTTAGTGTTAGGGTAGGGGTTAGGGTTAGGGTACGCGATAGGGTGAGGTTAGTTATTAAACCTATCCCACTCTCTAGATACCCCTTAGCATGTAAAGGAATATTATTTGGGGGTCCAGCCGTGGAGAAGTGTTTAGACACTAGGAGAAGATAAGGAACACACCCATTATCAAGAAATCACATTAGGATTCTCTTTTTAACCTGTTCCTTAAAACACTAGTGCTTAGGAAATCTATTGGAGGCAGAAGCCGTCAAGGGTAGCTTAGGGTTAGGGTTAGGGTTAGGGTGAGGGTTAGGGTACGGCTTAGGGTACGGGTTCGGGGAAGGGTTCGGGTAGGGCGTAGGGTATGGGTTAGGGTTAGGGTTAGGGTTAGTGTTAGGGTTAGGGCTCGGTTTAGGGTACGGGTTAGGATTAGGGTACGCGTTAGTGTTAGGGTAGGGGTTAGGGTTAGGGTACGCGATAGGGTGAGGTTAGTTATTAAACCTATCCCACTCTCTAGATACCCCTTAGCATGTAAAGGAATATTATTTGGGGGTCCAGCCATGGAGAAGAGTTTAGACACTAGGAGAAGATAAGGAACACACCCATTATCAAGAAATCACATTAGGATTCTCTTTTTAAACTGTTCCTTAAAACACTAGTGCTTAGGAAATCTATTGGAGGCAGAAGCCGTCAAGGGTAGCTTAGGGTTAGGGTTAGGGTTAGATTGAGGGTTAGGGTATGGCTTAGGGTACGGGTTCGGGGAGGGGTTCGGGTAGGGCGTAGGGTATGGGTTAGGGTTAGGGTTAGGGTTAGTGTTAGGGTTAGGGCTCGGTTTAGGGTACGGGTTAGGATTAGGGTACGCGTTAGGGTTAGGGTAGGGGTTAGGGTTAGGGTACGCGTTAGGGTGAGGGTAGTTATTAAACCTCTCCCTCTCTCTAGATACCCCATAGCACGTAAAGGAATATTATTTGGGGATCCTGCCATGGAGAAGAGTTTAGACACGAGGAGAAGACAAGGAACACACCCATTATCAAGAAGTCACATTAGGATTCTCTTTTTAACCTGTTCCTTAAAACACTAGTGCTTAGGAAATCTATTGGAGGCAGAAGCCGTCAAGCGTAGCTTAGGGTTAGGGTTAGGGTTAGGGTGAGGGTTAGGGTACGGCTTAGGGTACGGGTTCAGGGAGGGGTTCGGGTAGGGCGTAGGGTATGGGTTAGGGTTAGGGTTAGGGTTAGTGTTAGGGTTAGGGCTCGGTTTAGGGTACGGGTTAGGATTAGGGTACGCGTTAGTGTTAGGGTAGGGGTTAGGGTTAGGGTACGCGTTAGGGTGAGGGTAGTTATTAAACCTATCCCACTCTCTAGATACCCCTTAGCAAGTAAAGGAATATTATTTGGGGGTCCAGCCATGGAGAAGAGTTTAGACACGAGGAGAAGATAAGGAACACACCCATTATCAAGAAATCAAATTAGGATTCTCTTTTTAACCTGTTCCTTAAAACACTAGTGCTTAGGAAATCTATTGGAGGCAGAAGCAGTCAAGGGTAGCTTAGGGTTAGGGTTAGGGTTAGGGTGAGGGTTAGGGTACGGCTTAGGGTACGGGTTCGGGGAAGGGTTCGGGTAGGGCGTAGGGTATGGGTTAGGGTTAGGGTTAGGGTTAGTGTCAGGGTTAGGGCTCGGTTTAGGGCACGGGTTAGGATTAGGGTACGCGTTAGTGTTAGGGTAAGGGTTAGGGTTAGGGTACGTGATAGGGTGAGGTTAGTTATTAACCTATCCCAATCTCTAGATACCCCTTAGCATGTAAAGGAATAATATTTGGGGTTCCAGCCATGGAGAAGAGTTTAGACACTAGGAGAAGATGAGGAACACACCCATTATCAAGAAACCACATTAGGATTCTCTTTTTAACCTGTTCCTTAAAACACTAGTGCTTAGGAAATCTATTGGAGGCAGAAGCAGTCAAGGGTAGCTTAGGGTTAGTGTTAGGGGTAGGGTGAGGGTTAGGGTATGGCTTAGGGTACGGGTTCGGGGAGGCGTTCGGGTAGGGCGTAGGGTATGGGTTAGGGTGAGGGTTAGGGTTAGTGTTAGGGTTAGGGCTCGGTTTAGGGTACGGGTTAGGATTAGGGTACGCGTTAGGGTTAGGGTAGGGGTTAGGGTTAGGGTACGCGTTAGGGTGAGGGTAGTTATTAAACCTATCCCACTCTCTAGATACCCCTTAGCACGTAAAGGAATATTATTTGGGGGTCCAGCCATGGAGAAGAGTTTAGACACGAGGAGAAGATAAGGAACACACCCCTTATCAAGAAATCACATTAGGATTCTCTTTTTAACCTGTTCCTTAAAACACTAGTGCTTAGGAAATCTATTGGAGACAGAAGCAGTCAAGGGTAGCTTAGGGTTACGGTTAGGGTTAGGGTGAGGGTTAGGGTACGGCTTAGGGTACGGGTTCGGGGAGGGGTTCGGGTAGGGCGTAGGGTATGGGTTAGGGTGAGGGTTAGGGTTAGTGTTAGGGTTAGGGCTCGGTTTAGGGTACGGGTTAGGATTAGGGTACGCGTTAGGGTTAGGGTAGGGGTTAGGGTTAGGGTACGCTTTTGGGTGAGGGTAGTTATTAAACCTATCCCACTCTCTAGATACCCCATAGCACGTAAAGGAATATTATTTGGGTGTCCAGCCATGGAGAAGAGTTTAGACACTAGGAGAAGATGAGGAACACACCCATTATCAAGAAATCACATTAGGATTCTCTTTTTAACCTGTTCCTTAAAACACTAGTGCTTAGGAAATCTATTGGAGGCAGAAGCCGTCAAGGGTAGCTTAGGGTTAGGGTTAGGGTTAGGGTGAGGGTTAGGGTAGGGCTTAGGGTACGGGTTCAGGGAGGGGTTCGGGTAGGGCGTAGGGTATGGGTTAGGGTTAGGGTTAGGGTTAGTGTTAGGGTTAGGGCTCGGTTTAGGGTACGGGTTAGGATTAGGGTACGCGTTAGTGTTAGGGTAGGGGTTAGGGTTAGGGTACGCGATAGGGTGAGGTTAGTTATTAAACCTATCCCACTCTCTAGATACCCCTTAGCATGTAAAGGAATATTATTTGGGGGTCCAGCCATGGAGAAGAGTTTAGACACTAGGAGAAGATAAGGAACACACCCATTATCAAGAAATCACATTAGGATTCTCTTTTTAACCTGTTCCTTAAAACACTAGTGCTTAGGAAATCTATTGGAGGCAGAAGCCGTCAAGGGTAGCTTAGTGTTAGGGTTAGGGTTAGGGTGAGGGTTAGGGTACGGCTTAGGGTACGGGTTTGGGGAGGGGTTCGGGTAGGGCATAGGGGTTGGGTTAGGGTTAGGGTTAGGGTTATTGTTAGGGTTAGGGCTCGGTTTAGGGTACGGGTTAGGATTAGGGTACGCGTTAGGGTTAGGGTAGGGGTTAGGGTTAGGGTACGCGATAGGGTGAGGTTAGTTATTAAACCTATCCCACTCTCTAGATACCCCTTAGCATGTAAAGGAATATTATTTGGGGGTCCAGCCATGGAGAAGAGTTTAGACACTAGGAGAAGATAAGGAACACACCCATTATCAAGAAGTTACATTAGGATTCTCTTTTTAACCTGTTCCTTAAAACACTAGTGCTTAGGAAATCTATTGGAGGCAGAAGCAGTCAAGGGTAGCTTAGGGTTAGGGTTAGGATTAGGGTGAGGGTTAGGGTACGGCTTAGGGTACGGGTTCGGGGAGGGGTTTGTGTAGGGCGTAGGGTATGGGTTAGGGTGAGGGTTAGGGTTAGTGTTAGGGTTAGGGCTCGGTTTAGGGTACGGGTTAGGATTAGGGTACGCGTTAGGGTTAGGGTCGGGGTTAGGGTTAGGGTACGCTTTTGGGTGAGGTTAGTTATTAAACCTATCCCACTCTCTAGATACCCCTTAGCACGTAAAGGAATATTATTTGGGGGTCCAGCCATGGAGAAGAGTTTAGACACTAGGAGAAGATAAGGAACACACCCATTATCAAGAAATCACAATATGATTCTCTTTTTAAACTGTTCCTTAAAACACTAGTGCTTAGGAAATCTATTGGAGGCAGAAGCAGTCAAGGGTAGCTTAGGGTTAGGGTTAGGGTTAGGGTGAGGGTTAGGGTACGGCTTAGGGTACGGGTTCGGGGAAGGGTTCAGGTAGGGCGTAGGGTATGGGTTAGGGTTAAGGTTAGGGTTAGTGTTAGGGTTAGGGCTCGGTTTAGGGTACGGGTTAGGATTAGTGTACGCGTTAGTGTTAGGGTAGGGGTTAGGGTTAGGGTACGCGATAGGGTGAGGTTAGTTATTAAACCTATCCCACTCTCTAGATACCCCTTAGCATGTAAAGGAATATTATTTGGGGGTCCAGCCGTGGAGAAGTGTTTAGACACTAGGAGAAGATAAGGAACACACCCATTATCAAGAAATCACATTAGGATTCTCTTTTTAACCTGTTCCTTAAAACACTAGTGCTTAGGAAATCTATTGGAGGCAGAAGCCGTCAAGGGTAGCTTAGGGTTAGGGTTAGGGTTAGGGTGAGGGTTAGGGTACGGCTTAGGGTACGGGTTCGGGGAAGGGTTCGGGTAGGGCGTAGGGTATGGGTTAGGGTTAGGGTTAGGGTTAGTGTTAGGGTTAGGGCTCGGTTTAGGGTACGGGTTAGGATTAGGGTACGCGTTAGTGTTAGGGTAGGGGTTAGGGTTAGGGTACGCGATAGGGTGAGGTTAGTTATTAAACCTATCCCACTCTCTAGATACCCCTTAGCATGTAAAGGAATATTATTTGGGGGTCCAGCCATGGAGAAGAGTTTAGACACTAGGAGAAGATAAGGAACACACCCATTATCAAGAAATCACATTAGGATTCTCTTTTTAAACTGTTCCTTAAAACACTAGTGCTTAGGAAATCTATTGGAGGCAGAAGCCGTCAAGGGTAGCTTAGGGTTAGGGTTAGGGTTAGATTGAGGGTTAGGGTATGGCTTAGGGTACGGGTTCGGGGAGGGGTTCGGGTAGGGCGTAGGGTATGGGTTAGGGTTAGGGTTAGGGTTAGTGTTAGGGTTAGGGCTCGGTTTAGGGTACGGGTTAGGATTAGGGTACGCGTTAGGGTTAGGGTAGGGGTTAGGGTTAGGGTACGCGTTAGGGTGAGGGTAGTTATTAAACCTCTCCCTCTCTCTAGATACCCCATAGCACGTAAAGGAATATTATTTGGGGATCCTGCCATGGAGAAGAGTTTAGACACGAGGAGAAGACAAGGAACACACCCATTATCAAGAAGTCACATTAGGATTCTCTTTTTAACCTGTTCCTTAAAACACTAGTGCTTAGGAAATCTATTGGAGGCAGAAGCCGTCAAGCGTAGCTTAGGGTTAGGGTTAGGGTTAGGGTGAGGGTTAGGGTACGGCTTAGGGTACGGGTTCAGGGAGGGGTTCGGGTAGGGCGTAGGGTATGGGTTAGGGTTAGGGTTAGGGTTAGTGTTAGGGTTAGGGCTCGGTTTAGGGTACGGGTTAGGATTAGGGTACGCGTTAGGGTTAGGGTAGGGGTTAGGGTTAGGGTACGCGTTAGGGTGAGGGTAGTTATTAAACCTATCCCACTCTCTAGATACCCCTTAGCAAGTAAAGGAATATTATTTGGGGGTCCAGCCATGGAGAAGAGTTTAGACACGAGGAGAAGATAAGGAACACACCCATTATCAAGAAATCAAATTAGGATTCTCTTTTTAACCTGTTCCTTAAAACACTAGTGCTTAGGAAATCTATTGGAGGCAGAAGCAGTCAAGGGTAGCTTAGGGTTAGGGTTAGGGTTAGGGTGAGGGTTAGGGTACGGCTTAGGGTACGGGTTCGGGGAAGGGTTCGGGTAGGGCGTAGGGTATGGGTTAGGGTTAGGGTTAGGGTTAGTGTCAGGGTTAGGGCTCGGTTTAGGGCACGGGTTAGGATTAGGGTACGCGTTAGTGTTAGGGTAAGGGTTAGGGTTAGGGTACGCGATAGGGTGAGGTTAGTTATTAACCTATCCCAATCTCTAGATACCCCTTAGCATGTAAAGGAATAATATTTGGGGGTCCAGCCATGGAGAAGAGTTTAGACACTAGGAGAAGATGAGGAACACACCCATTATCAAGAAACCACATTAGGATTCTCTTTTTAACCTGTTCCTTAAAACACTAGTGCTTAGGAAATCTATTGGAGGCAGAAGCAGTCAAGGGTAGCTTAGGGTTAGTGTTAGGGGTAGGGTGAGGGTTAGGGTATGGCTTAGGGTACGGGTTCGGGGAGGCGTTCGGGTAGGGCGTAGGGTATGGGTTAGGGTGAGGGTTAGGGTTAGTGTTAGGGTTAGGGCTCGGTTTAGGGTACGGGTTAGGGTTAGGGTACGCGTTAGGGTTAGGGTAGGGGTTAGGGTTAGGGTACGCGTTAGGGTGAGGGTAGTTATTAAACCTATCCCACTCTCTAGATACCCCTTAGCACGTAAAGGAATATTATTTGGGGGTCCAGCCATGGAGAAGAGTTTAGACACGAGGAGAAGATAAGGAACACACCCCTTATCAAGAAATCACATTAGGATTCTCTTTTTAACCTGTTCCTTAAAACACTAGTGCTTAGGAAATCTATTGGAGACAGAAGCAGTCAAGGGTAGCTTAGGGTTACGGTTAGGGTTAGGGTGAGGGTTAGGGTACGGCTTAGGGTACGGGTTTGGGGAGGGGTTCGGGTAGGGCGTAGGGTATGGGTTAGGGTGAGGGTTAGGGTTAGTGTTAGGGTTAGGGCTCGGTTTAGGGTACGGGTTAGGATTAGGGTACGCGTTAGGGTTAGGGTAGGGGTTAGGGTTAGGGTACGCTTTTGGGTGAGGGTAGTTATTAAACCTATCCCACTCTCTAGATACCCCATAGCACGTAAAGGAATATTATTTGGGTGTCCAGCCATGGAGAAGAGTTTAGACACTAGGAGAAGATGAGGAACACACCCATTATCAAGAAATCACATTAGGATTCTCTTTTTAACCTGTTCCTTAAAACACTAGTGCTTAGGAAATCTATTGGAGGCAGAAGCCGTCAAGGGTAGCTTAGGGTTAGGGTTAGGGTTAGGGTGAGGGTTAGGGTAGGGCTTAGGGTACGGGTTCAGGGAGGGGTTCGGGTAGGGCGTAGGGTATGGGTTAGGGTTAGGGTTAGGGTTAGTGTTAGGGTTAGGGCTCGGTTTAGGGTACGGGTTAGGATTAGGGTACGCGTTAGTGTTAGGGTAGGGGTTAGGGTTAGGGTACGCGATAGGGTGAGGTTAGTTATTAAACCTATCCCACTCTCTAGATACCCCTTAGCATGTAAAGGAATATTATTTGGGGGTCCAGCCATGGAGAAGAGTTTAGACACTAGGAGAAGATAAGGAACACACCCATTATCAAGAAATCACATTAGGATTCTCTTTTTAACCTGTTCCTTAAAACACTAGTGCTTAGGAAATCTATTGGAGGCAGAAGCCGTCAAGGGTAGCTTAGTGTTAGGGTTAGGGTTAGGGTGAGGGTTAGGGTACGGCTTAGGGTACGGGTTTGGGGAGGGGTTCGGGTAGGGCATAGGGGTTGGGTTAGGGTTAGGGTTAGGGTTATTGTTAGGGTTAGGGCTCGGTTTAGGGTACGGGTTAGGATTAGGGTACGCGTTAGGGTTAGGGTAGGAGTTAGGGTTAGGGTACGCGTTAGGGTGAGGGTAGTTATTAAACCTATCACACTCTCTAGATACCCCTTAGCACGTAAAGGAATATTATTTAGGGATCCTGCCATGGAGAAGAGTTTAGACACGAGGAGAATATAAGGAACACACCCATTATCAAGAACTCACATTAGGATTCTCTTTTTAGCCTGTTCCTTAAAACTCTAGTGCTTAGGAAATCTATTGGAGGCAGAAGCCGTCAACGGTAGCTTAGGGTTAGGGTTAGGGTTAGGGTGAGGGTTAGGGTACGGCTTAGGGTACGGGTTCGGGGAGGGGTTCGGGTAGGGCGTAGGGTATGGGTTAGGGTTAGGGTTAGGGTTAGTGTTAGGGTTAGGGCTCGGTTTAGGGTACGGGTTAGGATTAGGGTACGCGTTAGGGTTAGGTTAGGGGTTAGGGTTAGGGTACGCGTTAGGGTGAGGGTAGTTATTAAACCTATCCCACTCTCTAGATACCCCTTAGCACGTAAAGGAATATTATTTGGGGGTCCAGCCATGGAGAAGAGTTTAGACACGAGGAGAAGATAAGGAACACACCCCTTATCAAGAAATCACATTAGGATTCTCTTTTTAACCTGTTCCTTAAAACACTAGTGCTTAGGAAATCTATTGGAGGCAGAAGCAGTCAAGGGTAGCTTAGGGTTAGGGTTAGGGTTAGGGTGAGGGTTAGGGTACGGCTTAGGGTACGGGTTCGGGGAGGGGTTCGGGTAGGGCGTAGGGTATGGGTTAGGGTTAGGGTTAGTGTTAGGGTTAGGGCTCGGTTTAGGGTACGGGTTAGGATTAGGGTACGCGTTAGGGTTATGGTAGGGGTTAGGGTTAGGGTACGCGTTAGGGTGAGGGTAGTTATTAAACCTCTCCCTCTCTCTAGATACCCCATAGCACGTAAAGGAATATTATTTGGGGGTCCAGCCATGGAGAAGAGTTTAGACACGAGGAGAAGATAAGGAACACACCCATTATCAAGAAATCACATTAGGATTCTCTTTTTAACCTGTTCCTTAAAACACTAGTGCTTAGGAAATCTATTGGAGGCAGAAGCCGTCAAGGGTAGCTTAGGGTTAGGGTTAGGGTTAGGGTGAGGGTTAGGGTATGGCTTAGGGTACGGGTTCGGGGAAGGGTTCGGGTAGGGCATAGGGTATGGGTTAGGGTTAGGGTTAGGGTTAGTGTTAGGGTTAGGGCTCGGTTTAGGGTACGGGTTAGGATTAGGGTACGCGTTAGTGTTAGGGTAGGGGTTAGGGTTAGGGTACGCGATAGGGTGAGGTTAGTTATTAAACCTATCCCACTCTCTAGATACCCCTTAGCATGTAAAGGAATATTATTTGGGGGTCCAGCCATGGAGAAGAGTTTAGACACTAGGAGAAGATAAGGAACACACCCATTATCAAGAAATCACATTAGGATTCTCTTTTTAACCTGTTCCTTAAAACACTAGTGCTTAGGAAATCTATTGGAGGCAGAAGCAGTCAAGGGTAGCTTAGGGTTAGGGTTAGGGTTAGGGTGAGGGTTAGGGTACGGCTTAGGGTACGGGTTCGGGGAGGGGTTCGGGTAGGGCGTAGGGTATGGGTTAGGGTGAGGGTTAGGGTTAGTGTTAGGGTTAGGGATCGGTTTAGGGTACGGGTTAGGATTAGGGTACGCGTTAGGGTTAGGGTAGGGGTTAGGGTTAGGGTACGCGTTAGGGTGAGGGTAGTCATTAAACCTATCCCACTCTCTAGATACCCCTTAGCACGTAAAGGAATATTATTTGGGGGTCCAGCCATGGAGAAGAGTTTAGACACGAGGAGAAGATAAGGAACACACCCCTTATCAAGAAATCACATTAGGATTCTCTTTTTAACCTGTTCCTTAAAACACTAGTGCTTAGGAAATCTATTGGAGGCAGAAGCAGTCAAGGGTAGCTTAGGGTTAGGGTTAGGGTTAGGGTGAGGGTTAGGGTACGGCTTAGGGTACGGGTTCGGGGAGGGGTTCGGGTAGGGCGTAGGGTATGGGTTAGGGTGAGGGTTAGGGTTAGTGTTAGGGTTAAGGCTCGGTTTAGGGTACGGGTTAGGATTAGGGTACGCGTTAGGGTTAGGGTAGGGGTTAGGGTTAGGGTACGCTTTTGGGTGAGGGTAGTTATTAAACCTATCCCACTCTCTAGATACCCCATAGCACGTAAAGTAATATTATTTGGGGGTCCAGCCATGGAGAAGAGTTTAGACACTAGGAGAAGATAAGGAACACACCCATTATCAAGAAGTCACATTAGGATTCTCTTTTTAACCTGTTCCTTAAAACACTAGTGCTTAGGAAATCTATTGGAGGCAGAAGCAGTCAAGGGGAGCTTAGGGTTAGGGTTTGGGTTAGATTGAGGGTTAGGGTACGGCTTAGGGTACGGGTTCGGGGAGGGGTTCGGGTAGGGCGTAGGGTATGGGTTAGGGTTAGGGTTAGGGTTAGTGTTAGGGTTAGGGCTCGGTTTAGGGTACGGGTTAGGATTAGGGTACGCGTTAGGGTTAGGGTAGGGGTTAGGGTTAGGGTACGCGTTAGGGTGAGGGTAGTTATTAAACCTCTCCCTCTCTCTAGATAACCCATAGCACGTAAAGGAATATTATTTGGGGGTCCAGCCATGGAGAAGAGTTTAGACACTAGGAGAAGATGAGGAACACACCCATTATCAAGAAATCACATTAGGATTCTCTTTTTAACCTGTTCCTTAAAACACTAGTGCTTAGGAAATCTATTGGAGGCAGAAGCAGTCAAGGGTAGCTTAGGGTTAGTGTTAGGGTTAGGGTGAGGGTTAGGGTATGGCTTAGGGTACGGGTTCGGGGAGGCGTTCGGGTAGGGCGTAGGGTATGGGTTAGGGTTAGGGTTAGGGTTAGTGTTAGGGTTAGGGCTCGGTTTAGGGTACGGGTTAGGATTAGGGTACGCGTTAGGGTGAGGGTAGTGATTAAACCTATCCCACTCTCTAGATACCCCTTAGCAAGTAAAGGAATATTATTTGGGGGTCCAGCCATGGAGAAGAGTTTAGACACGAGGAGAAGATAAGGAACACACCCATTATCAAGAAATCACATTAGGATTCTCTTTTTAACCTGTTCCTTAAAACACTAGTGCTTAGGAAATCTATTGGAGGCAGAAGCCGTCAAGGGTAGCTTAGGGTTAGGGTTAGGGTTAGGGTGAGGGTTAGGGTATGGCTTAGGGTACGGGTTCGGGGAAGGGTTCGGGTAGGGCATAGGGTATGGGTTAGGGTTAGGGTATGCGATAGGGTGAGGTTAGTTATTAAACCTATCCCACTCTCTAGATACCCCTTAGCATGTAAAGGAATATTATTTGGGGGTCCAGCCATGGAGAAGAGTTTAGACACTAGGAGAAGATAAGGAACACACCCATTATCAAGAAATCATATTAGGATTCTCTTTTTAACCTGTTCCTTAAAACACTAGTGCTTAGGAAATCTATTGGAGGCAGAAGCAGTCAAGGGTAGCTTAGGGTTAGGGTTAGGGTTAGGGTGAGGGTTAGGGTACGGCTTAGGGTACGGGTTCGGGGAAGGGTTCGGGTAGGGCGTAGGGTATGGGTTAGGGTTAGGGTTAGGGTTAGTGTCAGGGTTAGGGCTCGGTTTAGGGTACGGTTTGGATTAGGGTACGCGTTAGTGTTAGGGTAGGGGTTAGGGTTAGGGTACGCGATAGGTTGAGGTTAGTTATTAAACCTATCCCACTCTCTAGATACCCCTTAGCATGTAAAGGAATAATATTTGGGGGTCCAGCCATGGAGAAGAGTTTAGACACTAGGAGAAGATAAGGAACACACCCATTATCAAGAAATCACATTAGGATTCTCTTTTTAACCTGTTCCTTAAAACACTAGTGCTTAGGAAATCTATTGGAGGCAGAAGCAGTCAAGGGTAGCTTAGGGTTAGGGTTTGGGTTAGATTGAGGGTTAGGGTATGGCTTAGGGTACGGGTTCGGGGAGGGGTTCGGGTAGGGCGTAGGGTATGGGTTAGGGTTAGGGTTAGGGTTAGTGTTAGGGTTAGGGCTCGGTTTAGGGTACGGGTTAGGATTAGGGTACGCGTTAGGGTTAGGGTAGGGGTTAGGGTTAGGGTACGCGTTAGGGTGAGGGTAGTTATTAAACCTCTCCCTCTCTCTAGATACCCCATAGCACGTAAAGGAATATTATTTGGGTGTCCAGCCATGGAGAAGAGTTTAGACACTAGGAGAAGATGAGGAACACACCCATTATCAAGAAATCACATTAGGATTCTCTTTTTAACCTGTTCCTTAAAACACTAGTGCTTAGAAAATCTATTGGAGGCAGAAGCCGGAAAGGGTAGCTTAGGGTTAGGGTTAGGGTTAGGGTGAGGGTTAGGGTACGGCTTAGGGTACGGGTTCAGGGAGGGGTTCGGGTAGGGCGTAGGGTATGGGTTAGGGTTAGGGTTAGGGTTAGTGTTAGGGTTAGGGCTCGGTTTAGGGTACGGGTTAGGATTAGGGTACGCGTTAGTGTTAGGGTAGGGGTTAGGGTTAGGGTACGCGATAGGGTGAGGTTAGTTATTAAACCTATCCCACTCTCTAGATACCCCTTAGCATGTAAAGGAATATTATTTGGGGGTCCAGCCATGGAGAAGAGTTTAGACACTAGGAGAAGATAAGGAACACACCCATTATCAAGAAATCACATTAGGATTCTCTTTTTAACCTGTTCCTTAAAACACTAGTGCTTTTGAAATCTATTGGAGGCAGAAGCCGTCAAGGGTAGCTTAGTGTTAGGGTTAGGGTTAGGGTGAGGGTTAGGGTACGGCTTAGGGTACGGATTTGGTGAGGGGTTCGGGTAGGGCGTAGGGTATGGGTTAGGGTTAGGGTTAGGGTTAGTGTTAGGGTTAGGGCTCGGTTTAGGGTACGGGTTAGGATTAGGGTACGCGTTAGGGTTAGGGTAGGGGTTAGGGTTGGGGTACGCGTTAGGGTGAGGGTAGTTATTAAACCTATCCCACTCTCTAGATACCCCTTAGCACGTAAAGTAATATTATTTGGGGGTCCAGCCATGGAGAAGAGTTTAGACACGAGGAGAAGATAAGGAACACACCCCTTATCAAGAAATCACATTAGGATTCTCTTTTTAACCTGTTCCTTAAAACACTAGTGCTTAGGAAATCTATTGGAGGCAGAAGCAGTCAAGGGTAGCTTAGGGTTAGGGTTAGGGTTAGGGTGAGGGTTAGGGTACGGCTTAGGGTACGGGTTCGGGGAGGGGTTCGGGTAGGGCGTAGGGTATGGGTTAGGGTTAGGGTTAGGGTTAGGGCTCGGTTTAGGGTACGGGTTAGGATTAGGGTACGCGTTAGGGTTATGGTAGGGGTTAGGGTTAGGGTACGCGTTAGGGTGAGGGTAGTTATTAAACCTCTCCCTCTCTCTAGATACCCCATAGCACGTAAAGGAATATTATTTGGGGGTCCAGCCATGGAGAAGAGTTTAGACACTAGGAGAAGATGAGGAACACACCCATTATCAAGAAATCACATTAGGATTCTCTTTTTAACCTGTTCCTTAAAACACTAGTGCTTAGGAAATCTATTGGAGGCAGAAGCAGTCAAGGGTAGCTTAGGGTTAGTGTTAGGGTTAGGGTGAGGGTTAGGGTATGGCTTAGGGTACGGGTTCGGGGAGGCGTTCGAGTAGGGCGTAGGGTATGGGTTAGGGTTAGGGTTAGGGTTAGTGTTAGGGTTAGGGCTCGGTTTAGGGTACGGGTTAGGATTAGGGTACGCGTTAGGGTTAGGGTAGGGGTTAGGGTTAGGGTACGCGTTAGGGTGAGTGTAGTTATTAAACCTATCCCACTCTCTAGATACCCCTTAGCAAGTAAAGGAATATTATTTGGGGGTCCAGCCATGGAGAAGAGTTTAGACACGAGGAGAAGATAAGGAACACACCCATTATCAAGAAATCACATTAGGATTCTCTTTTTAACCTGTTCCTTAAAACACTAGTGCTTTTGAAATCTATTGGAGGCAGAAGCCGTCAAGGGTAGCTTAGTGTTAGGGTTAGGGTTAGGGTGAGGGTTAGGGTACGGCTTAGGGTACGGATTTGGTGAGGGGTTCGGGTAGGGCGTAGGGTATGGGTTAGGGTTAGGGTTAGGGTTAGTGTTAGGGTTAGGGCTCGGTTTAGGGTACGGGTTAGGATTAGGGTACGCGTTAGGGTTAGGGTAGGGGTTAGGGTTGGGGTACGCGTTAGGGTGAGGGTAGTTATTAAACCTATCCCACTCTCTAGATACCCCTTAGCACGTAAAGTAATATTATTTGGGGGTCCAGCCATGGAGAAGAGTTTAGACACGAGGAGAAGATAAGGAACACACCCCTTATCAAGAAATCACATTAGGATTCTCTTTTTAACCTGTTCCTTAAAACACTAGTGCTTAGGAAATCTATTGGAGGCAGAAGCAGTCAAGGGTAGCTTAGGGTTAGGGTTAGGGTTAGGGTGAGGGTTAGGGTACGGCTTAGGGTACGGGTTCGGGGAGGGGTTCGGGTAGGGCGTAGGGTATGGGTTAGGGTTAGGGTTAGGGTTAGTGTTAGGGTTAGGGCTCGGTTTAGGGTACGGGTTAGGATTAGGGTACGCGTTAGGGTTATGGTAGGGGTTAGGGTTAGGGTACGCGTTAGGGTGAGGGTAGTTATTAAACCTCTCCCTCTCTCTAGATACCCCATAGCACGTAAAGGAATATTATTTGGGGGTCCAGCCATGGAGAAGAGTTTAGACACTAGGAGAAGATGAGGAACACACCCATTATCAAGAAATCACATTAGGATTCTCTTTTTAACCTGTTCCTTAAAACACTAGTGCTTAGGAAATCTATTGGAGGCAGAAGCAGTCAAGGGTAGCTTAGGGTTAGTGTTAGGGTTAGGGTGAGGGTTAGGGTATGGCTTAGGGTACGGGTTCGGGGAGGCGTTCGGGTAGGGCGTAGGGTATGGGTTAGGGTTAGGGTTAGGGTTAGTGTTAGGGTTAGGGCTCGGTTTAGGGTACGGGTTAGGATTAGGGTACGCGTTAGTGTTAGGGTAGGGGTTAGGGTTAGGGTACGCGTTAGGGTGAGGGTAGTTATTAAACCTATCCCACTCTCTAGATACCCCTTAGCAAGTAAAGGAATATTATTTGGGGGTCCAGCCATGGAGAAGAGTTTAGACACGAGGAGAAGATAAGGAACACACCCATTATCAAGAAATCACATTAGGATTCTCTTTTTAACCTGTTCCTTAAAACACTAGTGCTTAGGAAATCTATTGGAGGCAGAAGCCGTCAAGGGTAGCTTAGGGTTAGGGTTAGGGTTAGGGTGAGGGTTAGGGTATGGCTTAGGGTACGGGTTCGGGGAAGGGTTCGGGTAGGGCATAGGGTATGGGTTAGGGTTAGGGTTAGGGTTAGTGTTAGGGTTAGGGCTCGGTTTAGGGTACGGGTTAGGATTAGGGTACGCGTTAGTGTTAGGGTAGGGGTTAGGGTTAGGGTACGCGATAGGGTGAGGTTAGTTATTAAACCTATCCCACTCTCTAGATACCCCTTAGCATGTAAAGGAATATTATTTGGGGGTCCAGCCATGGAGAAGAGTTTAGACACGAGGAGAAGATAAGGAACACACCCATTATCAAGAAATCACATTAGGATTCTCTTTTTAACCTGTTCCTTAAAACACTAGTGCTTAGGAAATCTATTGGAGGCAGAAGCCGTCAAGGGTAGCTTAGTGTTAGGGTTAGGGTTAGGGTGAGGGTTAGGGTACGGCTTAGGGTACGGGTTTGGGGAGGGGTTCGGGTAGGGCATAGGGGTTGGGTTAGGGTTAGGGTTAGGGTTAGTGTTAGGGTTAGGGCTCGGTTTAGGGTACGGGTTAGGATTAGGGTACGCGTTAGGGTTAGGGTAGGGGTTAGGGTTAGGGTACGCGTTAGGGTGAGGGTAGTTATTAAACCTATCCCACTCTCTAGATACCCCATAGCACGTAAAGGAATATTATTTGGGGGTCCAGCCATGGAGAAGTGTTTAGACACGAGGAGAAGATAAGGAACACACCCCTTATCAAGAAATCACATTAGGATTCTCTTTTTAACCTGTTCCTTAAAACACTAGTGCTTAGGAAATCTATTGGAGGCAGAAGCAGTCAAGGGTAGCTTAGGGTTAGGGTTAGGGTTAGGGTGAGGGTTAGGGTACGGCTTAGGGTACGGGTTCGGGGAGGGGTTCGGGTAGGGCGTAGGGTATGGGTTAGGGTTAGGGTTAGGGTTAGTGTTAGGGTTAGGGCTCGGTTTAGGGTACGGGTTAGGATTAGGGTACGCGTTAGTGTTAGGGTGGGGGTTAGGGTTAGGGTACGCGTTAGGGTGAGGGTAGTTATTAAACCTATCACACTCTCTAGATACCCCTTAGCACGTAAAGGAATATTATTTGGGGATCCTGCCATGGAGAAGAGTTTAGACACGAGGAGAAGATAAGGAACACACCCATTATCAAGAACTCACATTAGGATTCTCTTTTTAACCTGTTCCTTAAAACTCTAGTGCTTAGGAAATCTATTGGAGGCAGAAGCCGTCAACGGTAGCTTAGGGTTAGGGTTAGGGTTAGGGTGAGGGTTAGGGTACGGCTTAGGGTACGGGTTCGGGGAGGGGTTCGGGTAGGGCGTAGGGTATGGGTTAGGGTTAGGGTTAGGGTTAGTGTTAGGGTTAGGGCTCGGTTTAGGGTACGGATTAGGATTAGGGTACGCGTTAGGGTTAGGTTAGGGGTTAGGGTTAGGGTACGCGTTAGGGTGAGGGTAGTTATTAAACCTATCCCACTCTCTAGATACCCCTTAGCACGTAAAGGAATATTATTTGGGGGTCCAGCCATGGAGAAGAGTTTAGACACGAGGAGAAGATAAGGAACACACCCCTTATCAAGAAATCACATTAGGATTCTCTTTTTAACCTGTTCCTTAAAACACTAGTGCTTAGGAAATCTATTGGAGGCAGAAGCAGTCAAGGGTAGCTTAGGGTTAGGGTTAGGGTTAGGGTGAGGGTTAGGGTACGGCTTAGGGTACGGGTTCGGGGAGGGGTTCGGGTAGGGCGTAGGGTATGGGTTAGGGTGAGGGTTAGGGTTAGTGTTAGGGTTAGGGCTCGGTTTAGGGTACGGGTTAGGATTAGGGTACGCGTTAGGGTTAGGGTAGGGGTTAGGGTTAGGGTACGCGATAGGGTGAGGTTAGTTATTAAACCTATCCCACTCTCTAGATACCCCTTAGCTTGTAAAGGAATAATATTTGGGGGTCCAGCCATGGAGAAGAGTTTAGACACTAGGAGAAGATAAGGAACACACCCATTATCAAGAAATCACATTAGGATTCTCTTTTTAACCTGTTCCTTAAAACACTAGTGCTTAGGAAATCTATTGGAGGCAGAAGCAGTCAAGGGTAGCTTAGTGTTAGGGTTTGGGTTAGATTGAGGGTTAGGGTATGGCTTAGGGTACGGGTTCGGGGAGGGGTTCGGGTAGGGCGTAGGGTATGGGTTAGGGTTAGGGTTAGGGTTAGTGTTAGGGTTAGGGCTCGGTTTAGGGTACGGGTTAGGATTAGGGTACGCGTTAGGGTTAGAGTAGGGGTTAGGGTTAGGGTACGCGTTAGGGTGAGGGTAGTTATTAAACCTCTCCCTCTCTCTAGATACCCCATAGCACGTAAAGGAATATTATTTTGGTGTCCAGCCATGGAGAAGAGTTTAGACACTAGGAGAAGATGAGGAACACACCCATTATCAAGAAATCACATTAGGATTCTCTTTTTAACCTGTTCCTTAAAACACTAGTGCTTAGGAAATCTATTGGAGGCAGAAGCCGTCAAGGGTAGCTTAGGGTTAGGGTTAGGGTTAGGGTGAGGGTTAGGGTACGTCTTAGGGTACGGGTTCAGGGAGGGGTTCGGGTAGGGCGTAGGGTATGGGTTAGGGTTAGGGTTAGGGTTAGTGTTAGGGTTAGGGCTCGGTTTAGGGTACGGGTTAGGATTAGGGTACGCGTTAGGGTTAGGGTAGGGGTTAGGGATAGGGTACGCGATAGGGTGAGGTTAGTTATTAAACCTATCCCACTCTCTAGATACCCCTTAGCATGTAAAGGAATATTATTTGGGGGTCCAGCCATGGAGAAGAGTTTAGACACTAGGAGAAGATAAGGAACACACCCATTATCAAGAAATCACATTAGGATTCTCTTTTTAACCTGTTCCTTAAAACACTAGTGCTTAGGAAATCTATTGGAGGCAGAAGCAGTCAAGGGTAGCTTAGGGTTAGGGTTAGGGTTAGGGTGAGGGTTAGGGTACGGCTTAGGGTACGGGTTCGGGGAGGGTTTCGGGTAGGGCATAGGGTATGGGTTAGGGTTAGGGTTAGGGTTAGTGTTAGGGTTAGGGCTCGGTTTAGGGTACGGGTTAGGATTAGCGTACGCGTTAGGGTTAGGGTAGGGGTTAGGGTTAGGGTACGCGATAGGGTGAGGGTAGTTATTAAACCTATCCCACTCTCTAGATACCCCTTAGCATGTAAAGGAATAATATTTGGGGGTCCAGCCATGGAGAAGAGTTTAGACACTAGGAGAAAATAAGGAACACACCCATTATCAAGAAATCACATTAGGATTCTCTTCTTAACCTGTTCCTTAAAACACTAGTGCTTAGGAAATCTATTGGAGGCAGAAGCCGTCAAGGGTAGCTTAGGGTTAGGGTTAGGGTTAGGGTGAGGGTTAGGGTACGGCTTAGGGTACGGGTTCAGGGAGGGGTTCGGGTAGGGCGTAGGGTATGGGTTAGGGTTAGGGTTAGGGTTAGTGTTAGGGTTAGGGCTCGGTTTAGGGTATGGGTTAGGATTAGGGTACGCGTTAGGGTTAGGGTAGGGGTTAGGGTTAGGGTACGCGTTAGGGTGAGGGTAGTTATTAAACCTATCCCACTCTCTAGATACCCCTTAGCAAGTAAAGGAATATTATTTGGGGGTCCAGCCATGGAGAAGAGTTTAGACACCAGGAGAAGATAAGGAACACACCCATTATCAAGAAATCACATTAGGATTCTCTTTTTAACCTGTTTCTTAAAACACTAGTGCTTAGGAAATCTATTGGAGGCAGAAGCAGTCAAGCGTAGCTTAGGGTTAGGGTTAGGGTTAGGGTGAGGGTTAGGGTATGGCTTAGGGTACGGGTTCGGGGAGGGGTTCGGGTAGGGCGTAGGGTATGGGTTAGGGTTAGGGTTAGGGTTAGTGTTAGGGTTAGGGCTCGGTTTAGGGTACGGGTTAGGATTAGGGTACGCGTTAATGTTAGGGTAAGGGTTAGGGTTAGGGTACGCGATAGGGTGAGGGTAGTTATTAAACCTATCCCACTCTCTAGATACCCCTTAGCACGTAAAGGAATATTATTTGGGGGTCCAGCCATGGAGAAGAGTTTAGACACTAGGAGAAGATAAGGGACACACCCATTATCAAGAAATCACATTAGGATTCTTTTTTTAACCTGTTCCTTAAAACACTAGTGCTTAGGAAATCTATTGGAGGCAGAAGCAGTCAAGGGTAGCTTAGGGTTAGGGTTAGAGTTAGGGTGAGGGTTAGGGTACGGCTTAGGGTAGGGGTTCGGGGAAGGGTTCGGGTAGGGCATAGGGTATGGGTTAGGGTTAGTGTTAGGGTTAGTGTTAGGGTTAGGGCTCGGTTTAGGGTACGGGTTAGGATTAGGGTACGCGTTAGTGTTAGGGTAGGGGTTAGGGTTAGGGTACGCGATAGGGTGAGGTTAGTTATTAAACCTATCCCACTCTCTAGATACCCCTTAGCATGTAAAGGAATATTATTTGGGGGTCCAGCCATGGAGAAGAGTTTAGACACTAGGAGAAGATAAGGAACACACCCATTATCAAGAAATCACATTAGGATTCTCTTTTTAACCTGTTCCTTAAAACACTAGTGCTTAGGAAATCTATTGGAGGCAGAAGCCGTCAAGGGTAGCTTAGGGTTAGGGTTAGGGTTAGGGTGAGGGTTAGGGTATGGCTTAGGGTACGGGTTCGGGGAAGGGTTCGGGTAGGGCATAGGGTATGGGTTAGGGTTAGGGTTAGGGTTAGTGTTAGGGTTAGGGCTCGGTTTAGGGTACGGGTTAGGATTAGGGTACGCGTTAGTGTTAGGGTAGGGGTTAGGGTTAGGGTACGCGATAGGGTGAGGTTAGTTATTAAACCTATCCCACTCTCTAGATACCCCTTAGCATGTAAAGGAATATTATTTGGGGGTCCAGCCATGGAGAAGAGTTTAGACACTAGGAGAAGATAAGGAACACACCCATTATCAAGAAATCACATTAGGATTCTCTTTTTAACCTGTTCCTTAAAACACTAGTGCTTAGGAAATCTATTGGAGGCAGAAGCCGTCAAGGGTAGCTTAGTGTTAGGGTTAGGGTTAGGGTGAGGGTTAGGGTACGGCTTAGGGTACGGGTTTGGGGAGGGGTTCGGGTAGGGCATAGGGGTTGGGTTAGGGTTAGGGTTAGGGTTAGTGTTAGGGTTAGGGCTCGGTTTAGGGTACGGGTTAGGATTAGGGTACGCGTTAGTGTTAGGGTAGGGGTTAGGGTTAGGGTACGCGTTAGGGTGAGGGTAGTTATTAAACCTATCACACTCTCTAGATACCCCTTAGCACGTAAAGGAATATTATTTGGGGATCCTGCCATGGAGAAGAGTTTAGACACGAGGAGAAGATAAGGAACACACCCATTATCAAGAACTCACATTAGGATTCTCTTTTTAACCTGTTCCTTAAAACTCTAGTGCTTAGGAAATCTATTGGAGGCAGAAGCCGTCAACGGTAGCTTAGGGTTAGGGTTAGGGTTAGGGTGAGGGTTAGGGTACGGCTTAGGGTACGGGTTCGGGGAGGGGTTCGGGTAGGGCGTAGGGTATGTGTTAGGGTTAGGGTTAGGGTTAGTGTTAGGGTTAGGGCTCGGTTTAGGGTACGGGTTAGGATTAGGGTACGCGTTAGGGTTAGGGTAGGGGTTAGGGTTAGGGTACGCGTTAGGGTGAGGGTAGTTATTAAACCTATCCCACTCTCTAGATACCCCTTAGCAAGTAAAGGAATATTATTTGGGGGTCCAGCCATGGAGAAGAGTTTAGACACGAGGAGAAGATAAGGAACACACCCATTATCAAGAAATCACATTAGGATTCTCTTTTTAACCTGTTCCTTAAAACACTAGTGCTTAGGAAATCTATTGGAGGCAGAAGTCGTCAAGGGTAGCTTAGGGTTAGGGTTAGGGTTAGGGTGAGGGTTAGGGTATGGCTTAGGGTACGGGTTCGGGGAAGGGTTCGGGTAGGGCATAGGGTATGGGTTAGGGTTAGGGTTAGGGTTAATGTTAGGGTTAGGGCTCGGTTTAGGGTACGGGTTAGGATTAGGGTACGCGTTAGTGTTAGGGTAGGGGTTAGGGTTAGGGTACGCGATAGGGTGAGGTTAGTTATTAAACCTATCCCACTCTCTAGATACCCCTTAGCATGTAAAGGAATATTATTTGGGGGTCCAGCCATGGAGAAGAGTTTAGACACTAGGAGAAGATAAGGAACACACCCATTATCAAGAAATCACATTAGGATTCTCTTTTTAACCTGTTCCTTAAAACACTAGTGCTTAGGAAATCTATTGGAGGCAGAAGCCGTCAAGGGTAGCTTAGTGTTAGGGTTAGGGTGAGGGTGAGGGTTAGGGTACGGCTTAGGGTACGGGTTTGGGGAGGGGTTCGGGTAGGGCATAGGGGTTGGGTTAGGGTTAGGGTTAGGGTTAGTGTTAGGGTTAGGGCTCGGTTTAGGGTACGGGTTAGGATTAGGGTACGCGTTAGTGTTAGGGTAGGGGTTAGGGTTAGGGTACTCGTTAGGGTGAGGGTAGTTATTAAACCTATCACACTCTCTAGATACCCCTTAGCACGTAAAGGAATATTATTTGGGGATCCTGCCATGGAGAAGAGTTTAGACACGAGGAGAAGATAAGGAACACACCCATTATCAAGAACTCACATTAGGATTCTCTTTTTAACCTGTTCCTTAAAACTCTAGTGCTTAGGAAATCTATTGGAGGCAGAAGCCGTCAACGGTAGCTTAGGGTTAGGGTTAGGGTTAGGGTGAGGGTTAGGGTACGGCTTAGGGTACGGGTTCGGGGAGGGGTTCGGGTAGGGCGTAGGGTATGTGTTAGGGTTAGGGTTAGGGTTAGTGTTAGGGTTAGGGCTCGGTTTAGGGTACGGGTTAGGATTAGGGTACGCGTTAGGGTTAGGTTGGGGGTTAGGGTTAAGGTACGCGTTAGGGTGAGGGTAGTTATTAAACCTATCCCACTCTCTAGATACCCCTTAGCACGTAAAGGAATATTATTTGGGGGTCCAGCCATGGAGAAGAGTTTAGACACGAGGAGAAGATAAGGAACACACCCCTTATCAAGAAATCACATTAGGATTCTCTTTTTAACCTGTTCCTTAAAACACTAGTGCTTAGGAAATCTATTGGAGGCAGAAGCAGTCAAGGGTAGCTTAGGGTTAGGGTTAGGGTTAGGGTGAGGGTTAGGGTACGGCTTAGGGTACGGGTTCGGGGAGGGGTTCGGGTAGGGCGTAGGGTATGGGTTAGGGTTAGGGTTAGGGTTAGTGTTAGGGTTAGGGCTCGGTTTAGGGTACGGGTTAGGATTAGGGTACGCGTTAGTGTTAGGGTAGGGGTTAGGGTTAGGGTACGCGTTAGGGTGAGGGTAGTTATTAAACCTATCACACTCTCTAGATACCCCTTAGCACGTAAAGGAATATTATTTGGGGATCCTGCCATGGAGAAGAGTTTAGACACGAGGAGAAGATAAGGAAAACACCCATTATCAAGAACTCACATTAGGATTCTCTTTTTAACCTGTTCCTTAAAACTCTAGTGCTTAGGAAATCTATTGGAGGCAGAAGCCGTCAACGGTAGCTTAGGGTTAGGGTTAGGGTTAGGGTGAGGGTTAGGGTACGGCTTAGGGTACGGGTTCGGGGAGGGGTTCGGGTAGGGCGTAGGGTATGGGTTAGGGTTAGGGTTAGGGTTAGTGTTAGGGTTAGGGCTCGGTTTAGGGTACGGGTTAGGATTAGGGTACGCGTTAGGGTTAGGTTAGGGGTTAGGGTTAGGGTACGCGTTAGGGTGAGGGTAGTTATTAAACCTATCCCACACTCTAGATACCCCTTAGCACGTAAAGGAATATTATTTGGGGGTCCAGCCATGGAGAAGAGTTTAGACACGAGGAGAAGATAAGGAACACACCCCTTATCAAGAAATCACATTAGGATTCTCTTTTTAACCTGTTCCTTAAAACACTAGTGCTTAGGAAATCTATTGGAGGCAGAAGCAGTCAAGGGTAGCTTAGGGTTAGGGTTAGGGTTAGGGTGAGGGTTAGGGTACGGCTTAGGGTACGGGTTCGGGGAGGGGTTCGGGTAGGGCGTAGGGTATGGGTTAGGGTTAGGGTTAGGGTTAGTGTTAGGGTTAGGGCTCGGTTTAGGGTACGGGTTAGGATTAGGGTACGCGTTAGGGTTAGGGTAGGGGTTAGGGTTAGGGTACGCGATAGGGTGAGGGTAGTTATTAAACCTATCCCACTCTCTAGATACCCCTTAGCATGTAAAGGAATATTATTTGGGGGTCCAGCCATGGAGAAGAGTTTAGACACTAGGAGAAGATAAGGAACACACCCATTATCAAGAAATCACATTTGGATTCTCTTTTTAAACTGTTCCTTAAAACACTAGTGCTTAGGAAATCTATTGGAGGCAGAAGCCGTCAAGGGTAGCTTAGGGTTAGGGTTAGGGTTAGGGTGAGGGTTAGGGTACGGCTTAGGGTACGGGTTCGGGGAGGGTTTCGGGTAGGGCGTAGGGTATGGGTTAGGGTTAGGGTTAGGGTTAGGGCTCGGTTTAGGGTACGGGTTAGGATTAGGGTACGCGTTAGGGTTAGGTTAGGGGTTAGGGTTAGGGTACGCGTTAGGGTGAGGGTAGTTATTAAACCTATCCCACTCTCTAGATACCCCTTAGCACGTAAAGGAATATTATTTGGGGGTCCAGCCATGGAGAAGAGTTTAGACACGAGGAGAAGATAAGGAACACACCCCTTATCAAGAAATCACATTAGGATTCTCTTTTTAACCTGTTCCTTAAAACACTAGTGCTTAGGAAATCTATTGGAGGCAGAAGCAGTCAAGGGTAGCTTAGGGTTAGGGTTAGGGTTAGGGTGAGGGTTAGGGTACGGCTTAGGGTACGGGTTCGGGGAGGGTTTCGGGTAGGGCATAGGGTATGGGTTAGGGTTAGGGTTAGGGTTAGTGTTAGGGTTAGGGCTCGGTTTAGGGTACGGGTTAGGATTAGGGTACGCGTTAGGGTTAGGGTAGGGGTTAGGGTTAGGGTACGCGATAGGGTGAGGGTAGTTATTAAACCTATCCCACTCTCTAGATACCCCTTAGCATGTAAAGGAATAATATTTGGGGGTCCAGCCATGGAGAAGAGTTTAGACACTAGGAGAAGATAAGGAACACACCCATTATTAAGAAATCACATTAGGATTCTCTTTTTAACCTGTTCCTTAAAACACTAGTGCTTAGGAAATCTATTGGAGGCAGAAGCAGTCAAGGGTAGCTTAGGGTTAGGGTTTGGGTTAGATTGAGGGTTAGGGTATGGCTTAGGGTACGGGTTCGGGGAGGGGTTCGGGTAGGGCGTAGGGTATGGGTTAGGGTTAGGGTTAGGGTTAGTGTTAGGGTTAGGGCTCGGTTTAGGGTACGGGTTAGGATTAGGGTACGCGTTAGGGTTAGGATAGGGGTTAGGGTTAGGGTACGCGTTAGGATGAGGGTAGTTATTAAACCTCTCCCTCTCTCTAGATACCCCATAGCACGTAAAGGAATATTATTTGGGTGTCCAGCCATGGAGAAGAGTTTAGACACTAGGAGAAGATGAGGAACACACCCATTATCAAGAAATCACATTAGGATTCTCTTTTTAACCTGTTCCTTAAAACACTAGTGCTTAGGAAATCTATTGGAGGCAGAAGCCGTCAAGGGTAGCTTAGGGTTAGGGTTAGGGTTAGGGTGAGGGTTAGGGTACGGCTTAGGGTACGGGTTCAGGGAGGGGTTCGGGTAGGGCGTAGGGTATGGGTTAGGGTTAGGGTTAGGGTTAGTGTTAGGGTTAGGGCTCGGTTTAGGGTACGGGTTAGGATTAGGGTACGCGTTAGGGTTAGGGTAGGGGTTAGGGTTAGGGTACGCGTTAGGGTGAGGGTAGTTATTAAACCTATCCCACTCTCTAGATACCCCTTAGCAAGTAAAGGAATATTATTTGGGGGTCCAGCCATGGAGAAGAGTTTAGACACGAGGAGAAGATAAGGAACACCCCCATTATCAAGAAATCACATTAGGATTCTCTTTTTAACCTGTTTCTTAAAACACTAGTGCTTAGGAAATCTATTGGAGGCAGAAGCAGTCAAGCGTAGCTTAGGGTTAGGGTTAGGGTTAGGGTGAGGGTTAGGGTATGGCTTAGGGTACGGGTTCGGGGAGGGGTTCGGGTAGGGCGTAGGGTATGGGTTAGGGTTAGGGTTAGGGTTAGTGTTAGGGTTAGGGCTCGGTTTAGGGTACGGGTTAGGATTAGGGTACGCGTTAGTGTTAGGGTAAGGGTTAGGGTTAGGGTACGCGATAGGGTGAGGGTAGTTATTAAACCTATCCCACTCTCTAGATACCCCTTAGCACGTAAAGGAATATTATTTGGGGGTCCAGCCATGGAGAAGAGTTTAGACACTAGGAGAAGATAAGGGACACACCCATTATCAAGAAATCACATTAGGATTCTTTTTTTAACCTGTTCCTTAAAACACTAGTGCTTAGGAAATCTATTGGAGGCAGAAGCAGTCAAGGGTAGCTTAGGGTTAGGGTTAGAGTTAGGGTGAGGGTTAGGGTACGGCTTAGGGTAGGGGTTCGGGGAAGGGTTCGGGTAGGGCATAGGGTATGGGTTAGGGTTAGTGTTAGGGTTAGTGTTAGGGTTAGGGCTCGGTTTAGGGTACGGGTTAGGATTAGGGTACGCGTTAGTGTTAGGGTAGGGGTTAGGGTTAGGGTACGCGATAGGGTGAGGTTAGTTATTAAACCTATCCCACTCTCTAGATACCCCTTAGCATGTAAAGGAATATTATTTGGGGGTCCAGCCATGGAGAAGAGTTTAGACACTAGGAGAAGATAAGGAACACACCCATTATCAAGAAATCACATTAGGATTCTCTTTTTAACCTGTTCCTTAAAACACTAGTTCTTAGGAAATCTATTGGAGGCAGAAGCCGTCAAGGGTAGCTTAGTGTTAGGGTTAGGGTTAGGGTGAGGGTTAGGGTACGGCTTAGGGTACGGGTTTGGGGAGGGGTTCGGGTAGGGCATAGGGGTTGGGTTAGGGTGAGGGTTAGGGTTAGTGTTAGGGTTAGGGCTCGGTTTAGGGTACGGGTTAGGATTAGGGTACGCGTTAGGGTTAGGGTAGGGGTTAGGGTTAGGGTACGCGATAGGGTGAGGTTAGTTATTAAACCTATCCCACTCTCTAGATACCCCTTAGCATGTAAAGGAATAATATTTGGGGGTCCAGCCATGGAGAAGAGTTTAGACACTAGGAGAAGATAAGGAACACACCCATTATCAAGAAATCACATTAGGATTCTCTTTTTAACCTGTTCCTTAAAACACTAGTGCTTAGGAAATCTATTGGAGGCAGAAGCAGTCAAGGGTAGCTTAGTGTTAGGGTT
Organism: Balaenoptera acutorostrata; assembly: GCF_949987535.1. Classification (NCBI taxonomy): domain Eukaryota; kingdom Metazoa; phylum Chordata; class Mammalia; order Artiodactyla; family Balaenopteridae; genus Balaenoptera; species Balaenoptera acutorostrata. The sequence continues at coordinate 13,914 of NW_026645498.1, read as the reverse complement.
TGGGTTAGTTTGAGGGTTAGGGTATGGCTTAGGGTACGGGTTTGGGGAGGGGTTCGGGTAGGGCGTAGGGTATGGGTTAGGGTTAGGGTTAGGGTTAGTGTTAGGGTTAGGGCTCGGTTTAGGGTACGGGTTAGGATTAGGGTACGCGTTAGGGTTAGGGTAGGGGTTAGGGTTAGGGTACGCGTTAGAGTGAGGGTAGTTATTAAACCTCTCCCTCTCTCTAGATACCCCATAGCACGTAAAGGAATATTATTTGGGTGTCCAGCCATGGAGAAGAGTTTAGACACTAGGAGAAGATGAGGAACACACCCATTATCAAGAAATCACATTAGGATTCTCTTTTTAACCTGTTCCTTAAAACACTAGTGCTTAGGAAATCTATTGGAGGCAGAAGCCGTCAAGGGTAGCTTAGTGTTAGGGTTAGGGTTAGGGTGAGGGTTAGGGTACGGCTTAGGGTACGGGTTCGGGGAGGGGTTCGGGTAGGGCGTAGGGTATGGGTTAGGGTTAGGGTTAGGGTTAGTGTTAGGGTTAGGGCTCGGTTTAGGGTACGGGTTAGGATTAGGGTACGCGTTAGGGTTAGGTTAGGGGTTAGGGTTAGGGTACGCGTTAGGGTGAGGGTAGTTATTAAACCTATCCCACTCTCTAGATACCCCTTAGCACGTAAAGGAATATTATTTGGGGGTCCAGCCATGGAGAAGAGTTTAGACACGAGGAGAAGATAAGGAACACACCCCTTATCAAGAAATCACATTAGGATTCTCTTTTTAACCTGTTCCTTAAAACACTAGTGCTTAGGAAATCTATTGGAGGCAGAAGCCGTCAAGGGTAGCTTAGGGTTAGGGTTAGGGTTAGGGTGAGGGTTAGGGTATGGCTTAGGGTACGGGTTCGGGGAAGGGTTCGGGTAGGGCATAGGGTATGGGTTAGGGTTAGGGTTAGGGTTAGTGTTAGGGTTAGGGCTCGGTTTAGGGTACGGGTTAGGATTAGGGTACGCGTTAGTGTTAGGGTAGGGGTTAGGGTTAGGGTACGCGATAGGGTGAGGTTAGTTATTAAACCTATCCCACTCTCTAGATACCCCTTAGCATGTAAAGGAATATTATTTGGGGGTCCAGCCATGGAGAAGAGTTTAGACACTAGGAGAAGATAAGGAACACACCCATTATCAAGAAATCACATTAGGATTCTCTTTTTAACCTGTTCCTTAAAACACTAGTGCTTAGGAAATCTATTGGAGGTAGAAGCCGTCAAGGGTAGCTTAGTGTTAGGGTTAGGGTTAGGGTGAGGGTTAGGGTACGGCTTAGGGTACGGGTTTGGGGAGGGGTTCGGGTAGGGCATAGGGGTTGGGTTAGGGTTAGGGTTAGGGTTAGTGTTAGGGTTAGGGCTCGGTTTAGGGTACGGGTTAGGATTAGGGTACGCGTTAGTGTTAGGGTAGGGGTTAGGGTTAGGGTACGCGTTAGGGTGAGGGTAGTTATTAAACCTATCACACTCTCTAGATACCCCTTAGCACGTAAAGGAATATTATTTGGGGATCCTGCCATGGAGAAGAGTTTAGACACGAGGAGAAGATAAGGAACACACCCATTATCAAGAACTCACATTAGGATTCTCTTTTTAACCTGTTCCTTAAAACTCTAGTGCTTAGGAAATCTATTGGAGGCAGAAGCCGTCAACGGTAGCTTAGGGTTAGGGTTAGGGTTAGGGTGAGGGTTAGGGTACGGCTTAGGGTACGGGTTCGGGGAGGGGTTCGGGTAGGGCGTAGGGTATGTGTTAGGGTTAGGGTTAGGGTTAGTGTTAGGGTTAGGGCTCGGTTTAGGGTACGGGTTAGGATTAGGGTACGCGTTAGGGTTAGGGTAGGGGTTAGGGTTAGGGTACGCGTTAGGGTGAGGGTAGTTATTAAACCTATCCCACTCTCTAGATACCCCTTAGCAAGTAAAGGAATATTATTTGGGGGTCCAGCCATGGAGAAGAGTTTAGACACGAGGAGAAGATAAGGAACACACCCATTATCAAGAAATCACATTAGGATTCTCTTTTTAACCTGTTCCTTAAAACACTAGTGCTTAGGAAATCTATTGGAGGCAGAAGTCGTCAAGGGTAGCTTAGGGTTAGGGTTAGGGTTAGGGTGAGGGTTAGGGTATGGCTTAGGGTACGGGTTCGGGGAAGGGTTCGGGTAGGGCATAGGGTATGGGTTAGGGTTAGGGTTAGGGTTAATGTTAGGGTTAGGGCTCGGTTTAGGGTACGGGTTAGGATTAGGGTACGCGTTAGTGTTAGGGTAGGGGTTAGGGTTAGGGTACGCGATAGGGTGAGGTTAGTTATTAAACCTATCCCACTCTCTAGATACCCCTTAGCATGTAAAGGAATATTATTTGGGGGTCCAGCCATGGAGAAGAGTTTAGACACTAGGAGAAGATAAGGAACACACCCATTATCAAGAAATCACATTAGGATTCTCTTTTTAACCTGTTCCTTAAAACACTAGTGCTTAGGAAATCTATTGGAGGCAGAAGCCGTCAAGGGTAGCTTAGTGTTAGGGTTAGGGTGAGGGTGAGGGTTAGGGTACGGCTTAGGGTACGGGTTTGGGGAGGGGTTCGGGTAGGGCATAGGGGTTGGGTTAGGGTTAGGGTTAGGGTTAGTGTTAGGGTTAGGGCTCGGTTTAGGGTACGGGTTAGGATTAGGGTACGCGTTAGTGTTAGGGTAGGGGTTAGGGTTAGGGTACTCGTTAGGGTGAGGGTAGTTATTAAACCTATCACACTCTCTAGATACCCCTTAGCACGTAAAGGAATATTATTTGGGGATCCTGCCATGGAGAAGAGTTTAGACACGAGGAGAAGATAAGGAACACACCCATTATCAAGAACTCACATTAGGATTCTCTTTTTAACCTGTTCCTTAAAACTCTAGTGCTTAGGAAATCTATTGGAGGCAGAAGCCGTCAACGGTAGCTTAGGGTTAGGGTTAGGGTTAGGGTGAGGGTTAGGGTACGGCTTAGGGTACGGGTTCGGGGAGGGGTTCGGGTAGGGCGTAGGGTATGTGTTAGGGTTAGGGTTAGGGTTAGTGTTAGGGTTAGGGCTCGGTTTAGGGTACGGGTTAGGATTAGGGTACGCGTTAGGGTTAGGTTGGGGGTTAGGGTTAAGGTACGTGTTAGGGTGAGGGTAGTTATTAAACCTATCCCACTCTCTAGATACCCCTTAGCACGTAAAGGAATATTATTTGGGGGTCCAGCCATGGAGAAGAGTTTAGACACGAGGAGAAGATAAGGAACACACCCCTTATCAAGAAATCACATTAGGATTCTCTTTTTAACCTGTTCCTTAAAACACTAGTGCTTAGGAAATCTATTGGAGGCAGAAGCAGTCAAGGGTAGCTTAGGGTTAGGGTTAGGGTTAGGGTGAGGGTTAGGGTACGGCTTAGGGTACGGGTTCGGGGAGGGGTTCGGGTAGGGCGTAGGGTATGGGTTAGGGTTAGGGTTAGGGTTAGTGTTAGGGTTAGGGCTCGGTTTAGGGTACGGGTTAGGATTAGGGTACGCGTTAGTGTTAGGGTAGGGGTTAGGGTTAGGGTACGCGTTAGGGTGAGGGTAGTTATTAAACCTATCACACTCTCTAGATACCCCTTAGCACGTAAAGGAATATTATTTGGGGATCCTGCCATGGAGAAGAGTTTAGACACGAGGAGAAGATAAGGAAAACACCCATTATCAAGAACTCACATTAGGATTCTCTTTTTAACCTGTTCCTTAAAACTCTAGTGCTTAGGAAATCTATTGGAGGCAGAAGCCGTCAACGGTAGCTTAGGGTTAGGGTTAGGGTTAGGGTGAGGGTTAGGGTACGGCTTAGGGTACGGGTTCGGGGAGGGGTTCGGGTAGGGCGTAGGGTATGGGTTAGGGTTAGGGTTAGGGTTAGTGTTAGGGTTAGGGCTCGGTTTAGGGTACGGGTTAGGATTAGGGTACGCGTTAGGGTTAGGTTAGGGGTTAGGGTTAGGGTACGCGTTAGGGTGAGGGTAGTTATTAAACCTATCCCACACTCTAGATACCCCTTAGCACGTAAAGGAATATTATTTGGGGGTCCAGCCATGGAGAAGAGTTTAGACACGAGGAGAAGATAAGGAACACACCCCTTATCAAGAAATCACATTAGGATTCTCTTTTTAACCTGTTCCTTAAAACACTAGTGCTTAGGAAATCTATTGGAGGCAGAAGCAGTCAAGGGTAGCTTAGGGTTAGGGTTAGGGTTAGGGTGAGGGTTAGGGTACGGCTTAGGGTACGGGTTCGGGGAGGGGTTCGGGTAGGGCGTAGGGTATGGGTTAGGGTTAGGGTTAGGGTTAGTGTTAGGGTTAGGGCTCGGTTTAGGGTACGGGTTAGGATTAGGGTACGCGTTAGGGTTAGGGTAGGGGTTAGGGTTAGGGTACGCGATAGGGTGAGGGTAGTTATTAAACCTATCCCACTCTCTAGATACCCCTTAGCATGTAAAGGAATATTATTTGGGGGTCCAGCCATGGAGAAGAGTTTAGACACTAGGAGAAGATAAGGAACACACCCATTATCAAGAAATCACATTTGGATTCTCTTTTTAAACTGTTCCTTAAAACACTAGTGCTTAGGAAATCTATTGGAGGCAGAAGCCGTCAAGGGTAGCTTAGGGTTAGGGTTAGGGTTAGGGTGAGGGTTAGGGTACGGCTTAGGGTACGGGTTCAGGGAGGGGTTCGGGTAGGGCGTAGGGTATGGGTTAGGGTTAGGGTTAGGGTTAGTGTTAGGGTTAGGGCTCGGTTTAGGGTACGGGTTAGGATTAGGGTACGCGTTAGGGTTAGGGTAGGGGTTAGGGTTAGGGTACGCGATAGGGTGAGGTTAGTTATTAAACCTATCCCACTCTCTAGATACCCCTTAGCATGTAAAGGAATATTATTTGGGGGTCCAGCCATGGAGAAGAGTTTAGACACTAGGAGAAGATAAGGAACACACCCATTATCAAGAAATCACATTAGGATTCTCTTTTTAACCTGTTCCTTAAAACACTAGTGCTTAGGAAATCTATTGGAGGCAGAAGCCGTCAAGGGTAGCTTAGGGTTAGGGTTAGGGTTAGGGTGAGGGTTAGGGTACGGCTTAGGGTACGGGTTCGGGGAGGGTTTCGGGTAGGGCGTAGGGTATGGGTTAGGGTTAGGGTTAGGGTTAGGGCTCGGTTTAGGGTACGGGTTAGGATTAGGGTACGCGTTAGGGTTAGGTTAGGGGTTAGGGTTAGGGTACGCGTTAGGGTGAGGGTAGTTATTAAACCTATCCCACTCTCTAGATACCCCTTAGCACGTAAAGGAATATTATTTGGGGGTCCAGCCATGGAGAAGAGTTTAGACACGAGGAGAAGATAAGGAACACACCCCTTATCAAGAAATCACATTAGGATTCTCTTTTTAACCTGTTCCTTAAAACACTAGTGCTTAGGAAATCTATTGGAGGCAGAAGCAGTCAAGGGTAGCTTAGGGTTAGGGTTAGGGTTAGGGTGAGGGTTAGGGTACGGCTTAGGGTACGGGTTCGGGGAGGGTTTCGGGTAGGGCATAGGGTATGGGTTAGGGTTAGGGTTAGGGTTAGTGTTAGGGTTAGGGCTCGGTTTAGGGTACGGGTTAGGATTAGGGTACGCGTTAGGGTTAGGGTAGGGGTTAGGGTTAGGGTACGCGATAGGGTGAGGGTAGTTATTAAACCTATCCCACTCTCTAGATACCCCTTAGCATGTAAAGGAATAATATTTGGGGGTCCAGCCATGGAGAAGAGTTTAGACACTAGGAGAAGATAAGGAACACACCCATTATCAAGAAATCACATTAGGATTCTCTTTTTAACCTGTTCCTTAAAACACTAGTGCTTAGGAAATCTATTGGAGGCAGAAGCAGTCAAGGGTAGCTTAGGGTTAGGGTTTGGGTTAGATTGAGGGTTAGGGTATGGCTTAGGGTACGGGTTCGGGGAGGGGTTCGGGTAGGGCGTAGGGTATGGGTTAGGGTTAGGGTTAGGGTTAGTGTTAGGGTTAGGGCTCGGTTTAGGGTACGGGTTAGGATTAGGGTACGCGTTAGGGTTAGGATAGGGGTTAGGGTTAGGGTACGCGTTAGGATGAGGGTAGTTATTAAACCTCTCCCTCTCTCTAGATACCCCATAGCACGTAAAGGAATATTATTTGGGTGTCCAGCCATGGAGAAGAGTTTAGACACTAGGAGAAGATGAGGAACACACCCATTATCAAGAAATCACATTAGGATTCTCTTTTTAACCTGTTCCTTAAAACACTAGTGCTTAGGAAATCTATTGGAGGCAGAAGCCGTCAAGGGTAGCTTAGGGTTAGGGTTAGGGTTAGGGTGAGGGTTAGGGTACGGCTTAGGGTACGGGTTCAGGGAGGGGTTCGGGTAGGGCGTAGGGTATGGGTTAGGGTTAGGGTTAGGGTTAGTGTTAGGGTTAGGGCTCGGTTTAGGGTACGGGTTAGGATTAGGGTACGCGTTAGGGTTAGGGTAGGGGTTAGGGTTAGGGTACGCGTTAGGGTGAGGGTAGTTATTAAACCTATCCCACTCTCTAGATACCCCTTAGCAAGTAAAGGAATATTATTTGGGGGTCCAGCCATGGAGAAGAGTTTAGACACGAGGAGAAGATAAGGAACACCCCCATTATCAAGAAATCACATTAGGATTCTCTTTTTAACCTGTTTCTTAAAACACTAGTGCTTAGGAAATCTATTGGAGGCAGAAGCAGTGAAGCGTAGCTTAGGGTTAGGGTTAGGGTTAGGGTGAGGGTTAGGGTATGGCTTAGGGTACGGGTTCGGGGAGGGGTTCGGGTAGGGCGTAGGGTATGGGTTAGGGTTAGGGTTAGGGTTAGTGTTAGGGTTAGGGCTCGGTTTAGGGTACGGGTTAGGATTAGGGTACGCGTTAGTGTTAGGGTAAGGGTTAGGGTTAGGGTACGCGATAGGGTGAGGGTAGTTATTAAACCTATCCCACTCTCTAGATACCCCTTAGCACGTAAAGGAATATTATTTGGGGGTCCAGCCATGGAGAAGAGTTTAGACACTAGGAGAAGATAAGGGACACACCCATTATCAAGAAATCACATTAGGATTCTTTTTTTAACCTGTTCCTTAAAACACTAGTGCTTAGGAAATCTATTGGAGGCAGAAGCAGTCAAGGGTAGCTTAGGGTTAGGGTTAGAGTTAGGGTGAGGGTTAGGGTACGGCTTAGGGTAGGGGTTCGGGGAAGGGTTCGGGTAGGGCATAGGGTATGGGTTAGGGTTAGTGTTAGGGTTAGTGTTAGGGTTAGGGCTCGGTTTAGGGTACGGGTTAGGATTAGGGTACGCGTTAGTGTTAGGGTAGGGGTTAGGGTTAGGGTACGCGATAGGGTGAGGTTAGTTATTAAACCTATCCCACTCTCTAGCTACCCCTTAGCATGGAAAGGAATATTATTTGGGGGTCCAGCCATGGAGAAGAGTTTAGACACTAGGAGAAGATAAGGAACACACCCATTATCAAGAAATCACATTAGGATTCTCTTTTTAACCTGTTCCTTAAAACACTAGTTCTTAGGAAATCTATTGGAGGCAGAAGCCGTCAAGGGTAGCTTAGTGTTAGGGTTAGGGTTAGGGTGAGGGTTAGGGTACGGCTTAGGGTACGGGTTCGGGGAGGTGTTCGGGTAGGGCGTAGGGTATGGGTTAGGGTGAGGGTTAGGGTTAGTGTTAGGGTTAGGGCTCGGTTTAGGGTACGGGTTAGGATTAGGGTACGCGTTAGGGTTAGGGTAGGGGTTAGGGTTAGGGTACGCGATAGGGTGAGGTTAGTTATTAAACCTATCCCACTCTCTAGATACCCCTTAGCATGTAAAGGAATAATATTTGGGGGTCCAGCCATGGAGAAGAGTTTAGACACTAGGAGAAGATAAGGAACACACCCATTATCAAGAAATCACATTAGGATTCTCTTTTTAACCTGTTCCTTAAAACACTAGTGCTTAGGAAATCTATTGGAGGCAGAAGCAGTCAAGGGTAGCTTAGTGTTAGGGTTTGGGTTAGATTGAGGGTTAGGGTATGGCTTAGGGTACGGGTTCGGGGAGGGGTTCGGGTAGGGCGTAGGGTATGGGTTAGGGTTAGGGTTAGGGTTAGTGTTAGGGTTAGGGCTCGGTTTAGGGTACGGGTTAGGATTAGGGTACGCGTTAGGGTTAGAGTAGGGGTTAGGGTTAGGGTACGCGTTAGGGTGAGGGTAGTTATTAAACCTCTCCCTCTCTCTAGATACCCCATAGCACGTAAAGGAATATTATTTGGGTGTCCAGCCATGGAGAAGAGTGTAGACACTAGGAGAAGATGAGGAACACACCCATTATCAAGAAATCACATTAGGATTCTCTTTTTAACCTGTTCCTTAAAACACTAGTGCTTAGGAAATCTATTGGAGGCAGAAGCCGTCAAGGGTAGCTTAGGGTTAGGGTTAGGGTTAGGGTGAGGGTTAGGGTACGTCTTAGGGTACGGGTTCAGGGAGGGGTTCGGGTAGGGCGTAGGGTATGGGTTAGGGTTAGGGTTAGGGTTAGTGTTAGGGTTAGGGCTCGGTTTAGGGTACGGGTTAGGATTAGGGTACGCGTTAGGGTTAGGGTAGGGGTTAGGGATAGGGTACGCGATAGGGTGAGGTTAGTTATTAAACCTATCCCACTCTCTAGATACCCCTTAGCATGTAAAGGAATATTATTTGGGGGTCCAGCCATGGAGAAGAGTTTAGACACTAGGAGAAGATAAGGAACACACCCATTATCAAGAAATCACATTAGGATTCTCTTTTTAACCTGTTCCTTAAAACACTAGTGCTTAGGAAATCTATTGGAGGCAGAAGCAGTCAAGGGTAGCTTAGGGTTAGGGTTAGGGTTAGGGTGAGGGTTAGGGTACGGCTTAGGGTACGGGTTCGGGGAGGGTTTCGGGTAGGGCATAGGGTATGGGTTAGGGTTAGGGTTAGGGTTAGTGTTAGGGTTAGGGCTCGGTTTAGGGTACGGGTTAGGATTAGCGTACGCGTTAGGGTTAGGGTAGGGGTTAGGGTTAGGGTACGCGATAGGGTGAGGGTAGTTATTAAACCTATCCCACTCTCTAGATACCCCTTAGCATGTAAAGGAATAATATTTGGGGGTCCAGCCATGGAGAAGAGTTTAGACACTAGGAGAAGATAAGGAACACACCCATTATCAAGAAATCACATTAGGATTCTCTTCTTAACCTGTTCCTTAAAACACTAGTGCTTAGGAAATCTATTGGAGGCAGAAGCAGTCAAGGGTAGCTTAGGGTTAGGGTTTGGGTTAGATTGAGGGTTAGGGTATGGCTTAGGGTACGGGTTCGGGGAGGGGTTCGGGTAGGGCGTAGGGTATGGGTTACGGTTAGGGTTAGGGTTAGTGTTAGGGTTAGGGCTCGGTTTAGGGTACGGGTTAGGATTAGGGTACGCGTTAGGGTTAGGATAGGGGTTAGGGTTAGGGTACGCGTTAGGGTGAGGGTAGTTATTAAACCTCTCCCTCTCTCTAGATACCCCATAGCACGTAAAGGAATATTATTTGGGTGTCCAGCCATGGAGAAGAGTTTAGACACTAGCAGAAGATGGGGAACACACCCATTATCAAGAAATCACATTAGGATTCTCTTTTTAACCTGTTCCTTAAAACACTAGTGCTTAGGAAATCTATTGGAGGCAGAAGCCGTCAAGGGTAGCTTAGGGTTAGGGTTAGGGTTAGGGTGAGGGTTAGGGTACGGCTTAGGGTACGGGTTCAGGGAGGGGTTCGGGTAGGGCGTAGGGTATGGGTTAGGGTTAGGGTTAGGGTTAGTGTTAGGGTTAGGGCTCGGTTTAGGGTATGGGTTAGGATTAGGGTACGCGTTAGGGTTAGGGTAGGGGTTAGGGTTAGGGTACGCGTTAGGGTGAGGGTAGTTATTAAACCTATCCCACTCTCTAGATACCCCTTAGCAAGTAAAGGAATATTATTTGGGGGTCCAGCCATGGAGAAGAGTTTAGACACGAGGAGAAGATAAGGAACACACCCATTATCAAGAAATCACATTAGGATTCTCTTTTTAACCTGTTTCTTAAAACACTAGTGCTTAGGAAATCTATTGGAGGCAGAAGCAGTCAAGCGTAGCTTAGGGTTAGGGTTAGGGTTAGGGTGAGGGTTAGGGTATGGCTTAGGGTACGGGTTCGGGGAGGGGTTCGGGTAGGGCGTAGGGTATGGGTTAGGGTTAGGGTTAGGGTTAGTGTTAGGGTTAGGGCTCGGTTTAGGGTACGGGTTAGGATTAGGGTACGCGTTAATGTTAGGGTAAGGGTTAGGGTTAGGGTACGCGATAGGGTGAGGGTAGTTATTAAACCTATCCCACTCTCTAGATACCCCTTAGCACGTAAAGGAATATTATTTGGGGGTCCAGCCATGGAGAAGAGTTTAGACACTAGGAGAAGATAAGGGACACACCCATTATCAAGAAATCACATTAGGATTCTTTTTTTAACCTGTTCCTTAAAACACTAGTGCTTAGGAAATCTATTGGAGGCAGAAGCAGTCAAGGGTAGCTTAGGGTTAGGGTTAGAGTTAGGGTGAGGGTTAGGGTACGGCTTAGGGTAGGGGTTCGGGGAAGGGTTCGGGTAGGGCATAGGGTATGGGTTAGGGTTAGTGTTAGGGTTAGTGTTAGGGTTAGGGCTCGGTTTAGGGTACGGGTTAGGATTAGGGTACGCGTAAGTGTTAGGGTAGGGGTTAGGGTTAGGGTACGCGATAGGGTGAGGTTAGTTATTAAACCTATCCCACTCTCTAGATACCCCTTAGCATGTAAAGGAATATTATTTGGGGGTCCAGCCATGGAGAAGAGTTTAGACACTAGGAGAAGATAAGGAACACACCCATTATCAAGAAATCACATTAGGATTCTCTTTTTAACCTGTTCCTTAAAACACTAGTGCTTAGGAAATCTATTGGAGGCAGAAGCCGTCAAGGGTAGCTTAGGGTTAGGGTTAGGGTTAGGGTGAGGGTTAGGGTATGGCTTAGGGTACGGGTTCGGGGAAGGGTTCGGGTAGGGCATAGGGTATGGGTTAGGGTTAGGGTTAGGGTTAGTGTTAGGGTTAGGGCTCGGTTTAGGGTACGGGTTAGGATTAGGGTACGCGTTAGTGTTAGGGTAGGGGTTAGGGTTAGGGTACGCGATAGGGTGAGGTTAGTTATTAAACCTATCCCACTCTCTAGATACCCCTTAGCATGTAAAGGAATATTATTTGGGGGTCCAGCCATGGAGAAGAGTTTAGACACTAGGAGAAGATAAGGAACACACCCATTATCAAGAAATCACATTAGGATTCTCTTTTTAACCTGTTCCTTAAAACACTAGTGCTTAGGAAATCTATTGGAGGTAGAAGCCGTCAAGGGTAGCTTAGTGTTAGGGTTAGGGTTAGGGTGAGGGTTAGGGTACGGCTTAGGGTACGGGTTTGGGGAGGGGTTCGGGTAGGGCATAGGGGTTGGGTTAGGGTTAGGGTTAGGGTTAGTGTTAGGGTTAGGGCTCGGTTTAGGGTACGGGTTAGGATTAGGGTACGCGTTAGTGTTAGGGTAGGGGTTAGGGTTAGGGTACGCGTTAGGGTGAGGGTAGTTATTAAACCTATCACACTCTCTAGATACCCCTTAGCACGTAAAGGAATATTATTTGGGGATCCTGCCATGGAGAAGAGTTTAGACACGAGGAGAAGATAAGGAACACACCCATTATCAAGAACTCACATTAGGATTCTCTTTTTAACCTGTTCCTTAAAACTCTAGTGCTTAGGAAATCTATTGGAGGCAGAAGCCGTCAACGGTAGCTTAGGGTTAGGGTTAGGGTTAGGGTGAGGGTTAGGGTACGGCTTAGGGTACGGGTTCGGGGAGGGGTTCGGGTAGGGCGTAGGGTATGTGTTAGGGTTAGGGTTAGGGTTAGTGTTAGGGTTAGGGCTCGGTTTAGGGTACGGGTTAGGATTAGGGTACGCGTTAGGGTTAGGGTAGGGGTTAGGGTTAGGGTACGCGTTAGGGTGAGGGTAGTTATTAAACCTATCCCACTCTCTAGATACCCCTTAGCAAGTAAAGGAATATTATTTGGGGGTCCAGCCATGGAGAAGAGTTTAGACACGAGGAGAAGATAAGGAACACACCCATTATCAAGAAATCACATTAGGATTCTCTTTTTAACCTGTTCCTTAAAACACTAGTGCTTAGGAAATCTATTGGAGGCAGAAGTCGTCAAGGGTAGCTTAGGGTTAGGGTTAGGGTTAGGGTGAGGGTTAGGGTATGGCTTAGGGTACGGGTTCGGGGAAGGGTTCGGGCAGGGCATAGGGTATGGGTTAGGGTTAGGGTTAGGGTTAATGTTAGGGTTAGGGCTCGGTTTAGGGTACGGGTTAGGATTAGGGTACGCGTTAGTGTTAGGGTAGGGGTTAGGGTTAGGGTACGCGATAGGGTGAGGTTAGTTATTAAACCTATCCCACTCTCTAGATACCCCTTAGCATGTAAAGGAATATTATTTGGGGGTCCAGCCATGGAGAAGAGTTTAGACACTAGGAGAAGATAAGGAACACACCCATTATCAAGAAATCACATTAGGATTCTCTTTTTAACCTGTTCCTTAAAACACTAGTGCTTAGGAAATCTATTGGAGGCAGAAGCCGTCAAGGGTAGCTTAGGGTTAGGGTTAGGGTTAGGGTGAGGGTTAGGGTACGGCTTAGGGTACGGGTTCGGGGAGGTGTTCGGGTAGGGCGTAGGGTATGGGTTAGGGTGAGGGTTAGGGTTAGTGTTAGGGTTAGGGCTCGGTTTAGGGTACGGGTTAGGATTAGGGTACGCGTTAGGGTTAGGGTAGGGGTTAGGGTTAGGGTACGCGATAGGGTGAGGTTAGTTATTAAACCTATCCCACTCTCTAGATACCCCTTAGCATGTAAAGGAATAATATTTGGGGGTCCAGCCATGGAGAAGAGTTTAGACACTAGGAGAAGATAAGGAACACACCCATTATCAAGAAATCACATTAGGATTCTCTTTTTAACCTGTTCCTTACAACACTAGTGCTTAGGAAATCTATTGGAGGCAGAAGCAGTCAAGGGTAGCTTAGTGTTAGGGTTTGGGTTAGATTGAGGGTTAGGGTATGGCTTAGGGTACGGGTTCGGGGAGGGGTTCGGGTAGGGCGTAGGGTATGGGTTAGGGTTAGGGTTAGGGTTAGTGTTAGGCTTAGGGCTCGGTTTAGGGTACGGGTTAGGATTAGGGTACGCGTTAGGGTTAGAGTAGGGGTTAGGGTTAGGGTACGCGTTAGGGTGAGGGTAGTTATTAAACCTCTCCCTCTCTCTAGATACCCCATAGCACGTAAAGGAATATTATTTGGGTGTCCAGCCATGGAGAAGAGTGTAGACACTAGGAGAAGATGAGGAACACACCCATTATCAAGAAATCACATTAGGATTCTCTTTTTAACCTGTTCCTTAAAACACTAGTGCTTAGGAAATCTATTGGAGGCAGAAGCCGTCAAGGGTAGCTTAGGGTTAGGGTTAGGGTTAGGGTGAGGGTTAGGGTACGTCTTAGGGTACGGGTTCAGGGAGGGGTTCGGGTAGGGCGTAGGGTATGGGTTAGGGTTAGGGTTAGGGTTAGTGTTAGGGTTAGGGCTCGGTTTAGGGTACGGGTTAGGATTAGGGTACGCGTTAGGGTTAGGGTAGGGGTTAGGGATAGGGTACGCGATAGGGTGAGGTTAGTTATTAAACCTATCCCACTCTCTAGATACCCCTTAGCATGTAAAGGAATATTATTTGGGGGTCCAGCCATGGAGAAGAGTTTAGACACTAGGAGAAGATAAGGAACACACCCATTATCAAGAAATCACATTAGGATTCTCTTTTTAACCTGTTCCTTAAAACACTAGTGCTTAGGAAATCTATTGGAGGCAGAAGCAGTCAAGGGTAGCTTAGGGTTAGGGTT